>NC_056751.1:671852603-672012603 GCF_019279795.1 Protopterus annectens | reverse complement strand
CCCTCGATTGTGTCAGGTGATGACTTTGAGGTGCTACAAGACCGACATGGAATCAGAAAGACAAAATATGCAAAAACTATGATTTTCTTGATCAAGGTATTGACTTACAGAATTAGTCTAAGCAGAATAGTCTGCAATTCAAGGGACTGTGGATGCAGCATTAGACAAAAAATGTGGCCAGCTGTTTAGAGAGAGGGTGCTGAAGCTGCAAAAAGAAATAGCCCTAATCCCAGAGTAAACAAATCTCATCATGGAACCTATCTGTAAATCTAATTCATTCCCAAGATAAAAATTGAATTTTTCGATTATAATATGACAAGATATTAAATACAACAGAATCCTCTGAATGCAAATTTATAAAACATTAGGATGTCTATGGTAAAATCACTCCTAGACTATTTCCAGAACAATGTGATGAGGTACTGAGCATCCTATGATGTTAATATTTAGGTAAAGCTTTGAGGTTAAATAGTCTCCATCTTTGCAAAACCTCGCCAAATATCATCTCATTAAAGGTTAAGAAGCTTATCTTAGAATCCACAGACCGAATTAATGTTTTGTATCACTCACTGCTATACTGCTAGTGCGCAACACAAAGGTTGGTATATATAATCACAAAGTACTCTGGGAAGTGACTTCCCATCAAGGTGACATGAACATACAGACATAAATATCACCTTAATTTGTCCTTAATTGTCATTGAACACTGACAATCTACTACAGTTCCCAGAAGTCTTTTGGGATGTGCTCAAGTGATGCATGCCATGATGTTGCACTTTACGATATGTTCAGATTAAAGCTGTGAGAAGGAAACCAACTTGTCTTGGTCTGGTAAGTATGTGACAAGATGTTGTATGCATGTAGGTGTCTTCTGTACTGGAACTGCTGTTTTCAGTGGCTTCTCCTGGCCTTTATATTTTGTCATTCACTAGAGCCTGATAGCCATCTTCAGGTCAAGAACTGATACTGGAGATTACCAGCATAGATGCTGTTATAGGTTTCTCTCATGATCAATTAGTAAGCTGGAGTTAGCAGATGCTTTCCATAGTCACTAATAGTTTCTGTTTCTCACAGAATTAAAAGGCAAGAAAGCCCTGTTATAGTTCTGTGTAATTTGTATATTTGCTTAACTGAGTAGTGTATTCACCTTCATTAATTTTGTTGTATAATATGTTTTATATTGTTCCATGGTTATAGAGTTCAAACTCATACTATACTTGTTTGGACAGCCCATTCTCTAGGATTGTGGAACAATTTAAGGGATGAAATCTAGCTCAAAAGAGAAATAGCAGAGTGTCACTCTGGTGTCATAGATGGATAAAGCCCTGACTACAACCCAGTCAACCAGAGTTTGAGTAGCAGCTCAGGCAACAGGGGGATGGATGTGCCCATCTTTTGTGGGAGGGTATTCATCGATGATGCTTCCTTAGTGGAGGCATAGTCCAAAGAGGGAAGTTGCCCTTGGGAAGCAGAGATGGTGGAACCCCCTGCATTCTAAGAGTGTCCAGGGGGTTCCACCATCTCTGATTCTGTCCAGGGAGTGTGTAAGGCATATATACAACTCCCCCAGGACAGAAGCAGAGAAGGTGGAACCCCATGGACACTCTTAGGATCCATGGCCAGTCCCACCAAAAAATGGAGTAAGTCTGGCGGGGGTGGTATGAGATAGGCTAACAGACCCAGCATGGACATGGGTATTGGGGTCCTGGCAGTAGAATGATGTCTCAAGGGGAACAAAAAATATTAAAAAAACTAACAAAAAAGAAGATAAATGCTGTTTCAGCAATACAGTGACACAGACACAGCATGCATTTCTTGGAATGGTAGAGGGTAGAGGCACTAACTTAAAAGAGTGAACTAAACAATGTACCTCTGTCTGGCATATTTCACCTTTCTATACCACCAGCAGATCTCTTTCTGTTCAGTTGTGACTTGTTGGTAGAATATACCAGGAAAGGTGTAGCAAAAGTTGTGTAACTTAACCCACTAGATGCCTTCTAATCAAATATTGTGAAAAGTTCTAATTATAATATTGTGAGAAGTTCTAATTATACTGGCATAAACTAGTGACAGAACCTGTGACCCAGAGGAGAGTGAATAACAATGTACTGCAAGAGGTGGAAAAAGAGTCTGACAATTTTATGAACTAATGTCATTCAACAGTTACAGTTAAGTCTACCAGTACTGACCAGCAAAAAATAGCAGTAAAACTAAAAACAGCCTTATTTCTGCCTGCTAAAACTAAAAGCAGCCTTATTTCTGCCTTGTTTCTGCAAGTAATCTTTTTTTCCTTGTAACTAGTAATACATGGATCAGATAAAACTCTATAAACTAAAGAATTATGACCACAGTGACATCCCTTCTCTGGGCCAGTAATCAAGGAGCCTCAGTCCTCACTACTGACACTGGTGAGGGACGTTTATTTAGAACAAAAATAGATGCACACAGTATTCCAGATGCAGCTCTGTGCACCAAGCACAATTTCCCTTAAGACCACACAGGGAACACAAACTCCAGTCCTGTGTAAGAGCCTTAGTGTAGCTGGCTGGTGGCAGTGTGGGTGAAGGGGGCACAGCAGGGGAGTTTCCATCTCTCTATCCAGGCCCCAAATAAGACTCCTCACTGACACAGCTGTAGAGTTGAATCCTCAGTTGAATGTTCCAAGCCAAGTCCTCCACCACCCTCTCTATGAAACCAGTACTCTGTGTCCCTGCTCCAGGTAGCTGACACACGTATTCTTTGAGATTTGATTTTCACACACACACACACACACACACACACACACACACACACACACACACACACACACACACACACATACTCTCACCTGGGAAAGGCTGTCAGAGATTCACCTGCTGTGCCCCTTCACCCAGACTATAAAGTAGTTACACTGCCACCAGCCAACTACTCTAAGGCTCTTAAAAGGGTACTGGAATATACAGACTAACATTAATGCTAATACAAATTGTAGTGTTTGACCAATGCAGCAAGGCTTTCAGGAGTGGTCACATTGTCACTAAATACATATACGTACTCTCAAAGGTTAAAATATTCTCTAACAGACCAGCCACAATTAAAAGTTTAAATATATTTAAGAATAAATAATTAAAGAACATGAAAATACTAAATGTCTATTTGCAGTAAATACCAGAGTTCCAATCACAGGGAATATTACAAATAACACAGTGGATAGCTTCACACAGATACAGAAAAAACAGTACTTAACTAATCTCACT
The DNA here is from genome assembly GCF_019279795.1 of Protopterus annectens. NCBI lineage: Eukaryota > Metazoa > Chordata > Ceratodontiformes > Protopteridae > Protopterus > Protopterus annectens. The sequence continues at coordinate 672,009,367 of NC_056751.1, read as the reverse complement.
ATATTTTTCTGACTGATCTAAAAAATTACAATTCCCTGATTATTTACTAAAGCAAGGCAAGATGATGTAGGTGAGTGGTCCTTCTTTTGTCAGATTTCACAGACTGCCCTGAGATTTCTCTTTCATCTAGTATTAAAACATAATTTCAGTGCTGGATTACAGAATGACATCAAATATATTTGGTAATCTGACTCTAGTTCCCACACTACCCCCCTTTACTAGAAACTGAACCAGAATTTAGGACATATGTCTTACCATACACACATACAGCTTTGCTAAGATGTGTTATAGCATCTGGAAGCTATAAAACCATTTCAAAACTTCCACCCTTCCAGGGTAGCAATTAGTTCACCTCTAAGGACAATACAGTAGGATTTCTAGTCCTGGTTTTCACATACATTTTGTCTCTGGCTGCAATCAGAACTGTAATATACCATCTTTATGGCCTAAACCAGGTAATTTCAGACTATTTTTCAAAGTTAGCTGGACTAAGATTAACCTCTTCTCCTCTAGTATCCTCTGTTACAATATATTTATTTCAACAGTTACAATACAGTCTGACATACAGGTATATTTCACTTCTGTCTAGCAGTGCATTTTTAACACAAGTAGCTTTACAGATACATTTTCAACACAGGCATCTATACAAATTAGTTTGATATACAAATGACATATAATTGTTTACAAAACTTCAGCTAGCTATGCTGGCATATGTTACACGTCCACTGCCCCGCTTTTCCTGACATAGCTGGCAATAATTCACATCATCACATCTCTTCCCCTCCTTTGAAGACTCAAGCTAGTTTCTCAAGTGACCCTGATTAAACGTTGCTTAAATAAGCCTGTCTGGGAATACATAAACCCATATTCTGTCTTAATTGTCCATCTGGACTGTCATTGCTGATACCACTATGGTGCTGCATTGTCATTTCATATGCCTGTAATCTTAGGCTCCATCTTAATAACTTGGCATTTTGCTGCCTGGCTCGATGTAAACATGTTAAGGGATGGTGGTCTGTAACTACATTGAATTTCCTTCCATACAGATAGGGTTGAAGTTTCTGCAGTGCCCACGGCTAGACATTCTTTTTCTACTGCTGCATAGCCTTCTTCCCTAGGTTGTAGTCTATGGCTGAGATATACCACTGGGTGCTCTTCTACCTCTGAGGAAACCTGGATGAATACAGCCCCCACCCCATGGTTTGAAGCATCCACCTGCACAACAAATTCTTTGCTGGTATCTGGACTGGCTAACACAGGGGGCTTCTCCCAAAGCCCCATTAAACTTTGGGAATGCATGCTCACAGGCTGGGGTCCACACTGTCTTATCTGGCCTGTTTTTCCTAGACAGGTCTGTGAGGGGAGCAGCTATGATGGTTTAATTGGGAATGAACTCTCTACAGTACCCCACTGGCTCCAAGAATGCCCTCACCTGTTTTTTTGGTAACAGGGGCAGGCCAAGCATGAATAGCTTCCACTTTGACATGTTCTGGCTTGACCTTACCACTCCCTACTCTATGTTCCAGGTAGGAGACCTGTGCCATACCCACCTGATACTCACTGGATGTAATGGTCAACCTTGCCCTTTTTATTTTGCTCAGGACCTCCCTGACATGCTGAAGGTGCTCATACAAGAAATGGCTGTAGATGGCAATATCATTCAGCTAAGCAAGGGAATAATGTCCTGCTCCTGCTAGGATATGATCTGCCAGCTTGTGGAAGGTTGCTGGGGCATTTTTTTTATCCCAAAGGGCATCTTTATAAACTTGTATAATCCGAAAGGAGTCACAAAGGCTGACTTCTCTCTAGCACTGGGAGTCAAGGGCACCTGGCAGTAGCCCTTGGTCAGATCAACAGTGGTCTGATATTTAGTTGCACCCAGCTGTTCTAAGGCTTCATCTGTCCTAGACATGGGGTAAGCATCTGACTCTGTGTGACTAGTTTTCTCTAGTCTACACAGAACCTGGTGCTGCCATCTTTCTTTGGTACCAGCACTATTGGGGAGGCCCAGGGACTACTGAGATCCTGGATTACCCCCATTTCCAACATTTCCAGTATCTCCACCCTCAGAGTCTGTCAGACTCACTCAGGCACCCTGTATGGGGCATGCTTGATAGGCCTTTGGGGTCCTGTAGCCACATGATGCTGCATCAGGTGGATGTACCCTGGTTTCCCAGTGAACATGCCCCCAAACTCCTGTAACACTGCTCAGATTTCTTGAACCTGAGTAGAGGATAGCCTCTGGGACATTGTTACAGCTTCCATTGAGGTGTCAGTCTGAGCCTCTCCGAGGAGATCAGTCACCAGATCCCCCCTCAGACTCCTTCTGCCATCCACTGCAAATACTCAGCACGCTTCATCATGTTAACATGGTACAATTTGTGCCCCTCATACCTCTCAACCTCTTAGAGTAAGAAATCCGGAGAAAGCCATAAATAGTCAGGGGATAAAGACCCAAAAATAGGGACAGTTTTTAAATATTGCTCTTACAAACGTAGAAAGTTGATAGAATAACAGGTTTTAAATTAACATGGATTTTTCTGAAGAGTGTGAAGTCTGAAACTCAGATGTATATCTTTTCTGACTTCAATCTTCAATGATTTGCCAGAAAGCCAAAATTTTATGAGGAACAGACCAAAATATGTGGCAAAAATCTGGCAATTCTGTGAAAATCTGTACAGTTGAGAGGTATGGTGCCCCTGCCTCCACCTGCCAGGTTTACCATGTGGTTAAAATCACTTACCTGCCTTACCACTTTGAAGGGTCCCTCCCAAGCTGCCTGCAATGTATTATGTCAGACAGGAATGAGCACCATAACCTGCTGTCCCACAGCATACTGTCAGGCTTGAGTATTCCTGTTATACCAGACCTTTTTCTGCTGTTGGGCTCCTGCCAGGTTCTCCTGGGCCAAGCACATGAGCTCCCTAAGCCTTGTCCTGAAAGTTTAGGACATATACCACAACATATTCCTTATGGGATTCACATTCACTCACCCACTCATCACAAATCAAATTTAAAGGCCCCCCTCACCCTATGCCCATACAGCAACTCAAAGCATGAAAAACATGTGGATTCCTGGGGTACTCTCTGTATGCAAACAGGAAATGGGGCAAATACTTGTCCCACTCTCTCTTAAACTGATCTGCAAATGCCTGTAGCATGGTCTTTAGTCTAGAGTTTAACCTCTCCACAAGACCATTCATCTGGGGGTGGTCTTTAGGTGCTTCACCCCACAGCACACCCACAGGCAAGCCAGCAGGTCTGACATGAAATTGGCACCTCTGTCAATCAGTATTTCTCTTGGGAAATCTACCCTGCTGAAAATCTCTAACAAAGCATTTGTCACCTCCTCTGCCTGAATGGAAGACACAACAATTGCCTCAGGGTATCTAGTAGCATAATGTACTTCCACCAGGATATACTTCTTCCCTCTGGAACTTGGGGTACTCAGAGGTCCCACAATATCCAGAGTTACCCTCTGAAACTGTTCCTCAATTACAGGCAAATGCATCAAATGAGCTTTGACCTTGCCTCCTGCCTTCCCTGCATTTTGGCACTGCTCACAGGTCCTGCAGTACCCTTTTACATCCCTTGCAATCCCAGACCAATACAAGTTCTCCATAATACATCTCTTGGTATGCTTTATGCCATATGACCTGCAAAAGGAATGTCATGGGCTATGGCTAGAAGTGTCACACGGTAAGCTCTGGGCACTACCAACTGCTGCATTACCTCACCCTCTAGCCCTCCCTCAGGTGTCCACTCTCTATACATTAACATTCCAGTATACAGACTCCCCTTTTCCTTGAGAATCATGTCCCTCCTTAGCTACCTCCCTCAAGCCTCATAATGTAGGGTCCAAGAGCTGAGCCTGTCTCAGCTGTATCTTTCTGACCCTTCCCAGCTCCCCTTCCCCAGCAAGTCTGGTGTTTTCTGACAGTGGTATCTCACTGTCAACCTGGGTACTACCACGCACTTACAGAAACAGATGCTTGGTGTCATAGCCATGGGCTCAAGCTCACTGCCAAGAAATGTATAGTTATCCCCTTTGGGAAAAACATGTACCCATGAATTACCACATAGGTGGCAGTACACTAAACACCGAAAGTGTGATAACAGACTTAGGGATACAGGTGGACAGTGGTCTCACCTTCGATAACCACATCACCACAACAGCCAGAAAATCCTTCTATGTGGCACACCTCATTACTAAGGGATTTTCATCCAGAAAAAAGGAGGTCATTTTCCCACTGTACTCATCCCTCATTAGACCCATTATAGAATACAACGCCCCATTTGGTATGTACCTCTCAAGACACCTGCAACAACTGGAAAGGCCGCAGAAATACCTCACTAAAAAAATCACAGGCCTAAAGCAGATGCCCTATGCTGACCGCCTTAAAAAACTCCAGCTATACTCTGTCACATATCATCTACTCAGAGGCAATCTCTGCTTAACATATAAGGCCATGTCAAACCTAGAGCTGTTGGACATGCTACACTTAAAGAAATCCCAATCCCTCAGAGCCACATGCTCCAAGGATCTAAACCTTGTCATCACAATAAACAAAACATGCTGGAGGGATAGGTTCCTGACCCAGAGACTCCCCAGACTCTGGAATAGACTGGCCATACATGTCAAGCAGAGTGCCTCTTTGGCCCTCTTTCAAAAGGAACCATGACGATTGGATGGGAGAAAGGAAATTCACCCCGGGGATCACGTCAGTTGCCCTGCTAGACAGGGGTCCAGGGAAGTAAATAGTGTGTGAAGCAATAGCCAGGGACTTGCTATGGCTAGGGTTGTATATGCCCTAGTGCCAATAGCCTAGTACCAACCTATGAACCAATGAACTTCTGCCCTTGCAGTCACTCTGTCCAAGGGAACATCAGTAGCTGTGGCTCCCCTTTAGGCTCACTGCTACAGTGTAGCTCCCTCCCTGAAATAGCCACATCACCAGCCCCAGCTTGAGCTGTGAGATCTGTCTGGGTCTCCCCAGGTTACCAGACCCACATGCTTGTCTCCAAGCCTGACTGCATGTCACTGCATGCACACAAGGTACTGCATTATGGGAATCATTCCCTATCAAGACATCTGCAGGGATATCCTCAAGCACACATACTTGCTTGCTACCTTTTCCACCCTCCCAGCCAAGGTGAACCCTGGCCAAAGGCATTTTGAATGTGGTTCCTCCTAAAGCTCTGACTAAACTGTACTGCCCAAGCAAGTACATCTCCTCTTTAACCACTGGAGGCTTCACAATGGTTATGTCAGAGGCTGTGCCTCTCTTAGCAGTGGCCCATTTTTCATCCACTAAGATAGGATATAATCTCTCTTGGTGGCCTGGTACCCCTGTTGTCTCCAGACAACTTACCACTGGCATACTGTTACTCCTTCTTGTTAGCTCCCCCACCATTTGTTCCCCACTTTGCTTCCATGGACATCTATATGTTGCATGACCCCACTGGTTACATTTAAAACATTTAACCCTTGACCCAGGATGTGTACCTGAACTCGTGGCTTCTCCTGTTACTGGTGGACTTTGTTGGGGTGGTTTAGGCTGTCACTCATGGGTTCCCTTATATCTATGTGTAGCACTGGGTATCCCCTTCTTGGGCAGTGATGCCCTGCCTTCTAAGTAGAGACCCCCCTTTTTCCCCAGCTCATCTGCAGAGTTATACTCCTGGTCTGCCAACCAGATTCTCATTTCCTCAGGCAAAGTGCTAAAGGTTTGCTCCCTCATCAAAAGGTCTGCCAGACTTTCAAAAGTGGTGACCCAACACCCACTTGCCCACCTATGAATAAGTGCTTAACAGCAATATAATCGTATATACTTTCATCTGCCTTGGGTCTACGCTCATGAAACTTTTTTTTTTGTAAGCTTTAGGTGTTAATGTAAAACATTCCAATAAACATTGTTTTACTTTATCATAGTTTAAACAATCAATATCAGTCAATTTTGAAACAGCAGTTACACCTTTACCATGAAGTAAGGGGGGTCAGGAACCATACCCAGAGCCTTGAGTCAACATTGCACTGTTAGATACTCTTTTAAATATATGAATAAAACTATCAAAATTATCCCCCTCTATAAACTGTGGAAGAAATTTAATGACCTTTATTTCTTCTGGAGTTCAGTTATTCCCTTCCTCATTACCTTCATGACCCTGATGACGAGTAATCATCTCCCTCTCATGTTGACGCTGCTTATCATTTTCTTTGTCCTACAAACACTGCAGTCTCCCTGCTGATTCTAATTCCAAATGTTAGGCCTCCAGTTCATGTCTCTTTAACTCCAGATGAATTTTTAAGTCCTCTGTGGAAAAGGTAAATTGTTCTGATTCTGACGGCTGTATATCCCCATCACCAGACTGGTTGCCTTCCTGGTTGCTGGTCCATGTCACAGTTGTGATTAAAGCTGAAATCATCTCCTCTTTAGTCAGATTGGCATGTACCAGTCCTTTGGCTTCACACAAACTGGTTCTTTGTCAGCTTGCCATAATCCTCTGCTGACATCTTTGCCTACTTTTCTTGACTAAACTAAACTAATAAAAAATAAATTAAATTGTTGTACTCCTGGACCTATTGAAAGCCTTCAACACAGTTTCACACACTCTACTACTAGACATTCTAGCAAATCTAGTTTGCTCCACTACCACAATTCAGTGGTTCCAAAGCTACATGATAGGCAATGAAATGATCAAACCAACTCACCCCTTCCTACAAAACCCTACAAGTGTCCCCCTAAGGCACAATCTTAGGACACCTACTGTTTACCATATTTACTAACAAACTATACACCTCCTATTCCCCAGGGACATTAATCCAGTATGCAGATGACTCATTCTTAATCTGTACTTCTCGAACCCTCCCTGAACTACTAATCAAAATCCAGCAATCATTCTCAGCAACTGAATCATGGCTCAAAGAGGCTCAACTCTTTCTAAACTCCCAAAAAACAAACTTTATTTTATTTATTTATTTCATTTTATTTTACATTTGTTGACCGGGCTAGTCTAGCTGGATATATGTCCATTTTCAGTTGAGGCCCGGGGAGATAAGCTCCAAAGTTTGAGATTAATTTAACAATTAGAGTTTTTTACCCCAAAAAGACCAGACTCGGCCCAGACCAATTTTATATTCTCACCACTGAGAAAACCATCATAGAAATAGTACAAGAAGCTAAACTGTTAGGTGTTATTATTGGCAGCAGACTTAATTTTGACCCCCATATCCAACAAAACATCAAAAAGACACATAAAAAACTAAGAGTCCTCTACAGAAACAGAAAATTCTTTACCACTCCAACCAAGACCGCCCTGGCTAAAACCTTCCTACTCCCCTACATATTGTGTAGTTCCTGTATACTAACCAATCTCCAAAACTCTACCAGGACTAAAATGGAATAATGCTGCAACAAAATAGCAAAGTTTTCAACAACCTCCAAGAACCGTACACGTCACTGTATACCACTAAAGGAGCTCAAGTGGTTAGAATTACCAAACCTCGTAGCCTATAAACAACTAACTACAACTCACAAACTATTCTATATTCCATCTGACTATCCTGCCCTAGTTAACCTAATCCAACACTACAAACCAAACAGACCACTTAGATGTGAAGACAAAAAACTACTCGAAATGTACAAACCTTCTAGGAAACCAGGAAAGTTACTGCACTCAATCAACAAGTTATGGACCACCCTGCCACCTTGCAAAAGATAAACTCCAAACCTAGCAGTCTTTAAAGCTTCCCCGAACTTCCAGCAATCCCAAAAAGCTCAGATTTATTTTTAAAACCACAGGATTCTCTAGCACCTTGGCATATAAACCACAGGATTCTCTAGCACCTTGGCATATATGCCAAGGTGCTAGAGAATCCTGTGGTTTTAAAAATAAATCTGAGCTTTTTGGGATTGCTGGCAGTTTGTGGTCATTTTTTTTTTCAATTCTTCTTGGATTGTAGTTTTGTACAGCTTTTAAAGCTTCCCTAAAAGGACACCCTAACAAATCATGATTATGTACATGCCTAACTCCAGGCAAATCCGCTTTGTCGCCCTATACCTCCTCTCACTACACTAACTCCTCCTTCTAAACTAATCTCTCAACAAATTCCAGAAAGTTAATGTAACTGTGTATCTTTCTATCTGTAGAACACTACTCACTCACCACAGGTTCAACACCATGACTGACCCATACTTATCAAGCACTGTCTCTGTTAATACTGTTACCCTAAAGATGTTTGAAATCTGTTTGTGAATGTAATCTCTAAATGTCTCTACTATAGTACTATATAAGTCAAGAATCTAAATGGGAACACTCAGATCTGCTCTGAGTTACAGCACAATGGCACTAAATATACAGAACCAACTGATATTGCCAACATCCTAGCAGATAGGTTCAGTGCTAACTTTACCCCCCTCTCACCCCCTAGAGGGCCCATCTCTATACCGAAAGAATGCAAAGTTCCTATAATCACGGCTGCACAGGTAAAAAACACACTCTCCAAAGCCAAGAACACAGCATCCATGGGACCTGACAATATCTCAGGCTGCTTTCTACAAGAACTACAGAATGAACTGGCACCCTACCTAAGTACCATGTTCAATCATAGCCTCACCTCAGACTTTGTACCCACTGAACGGCACACCATGACGGTTATCCCACTCCACAAAGGGGAAGCCAAGACGGACCCCGGGAACTACCACCCCAATAGCCTGATCAGCCAGGTCTGCAAGGCCATGGAATGTATCATCATGGAAGTCATAAACAAAGACATTGGTAATCTCCAAACTCTGGACCCTACCCAGTTTGAATTTGTAAAAGGCAGATCATGTCTCCTAAACCTGATTGACTTCTTTGAAGCAGTCACCAAAGCCATAGATGAGGGTAAAATGGTTCAAACAGCTTATCTAGATCTCGCCAAGGTTTTCAACACCATGCCCCACTCTGGAATTATAGATAAGCTCAATAAACTAGGTATAAATCCCTATGTCACAAGATGGGTTGCTAACTGGCTCACTGACAGAACCCACACTGTGAAAGTAGCGGATTCCAAATCCGACATCAGACCAGTGACAAGTGGAGTACCACAGGGTTCAGTCCTGGGTCCTCTCCTGTTTGGTATCTACTTTTCTGAAGTGCAGGCCAACACAGAAGGTCTTTGGCAAACAAAGTTTGCAGATGAATGCAAACTAGGAGCCATAATCGAAACTCCTAACGATGTGGACAAATTACAAAAGGGCCTCACCGAGACAGATACCTGGTGTCAAAGCCATGGCCTGAAGCTCAATGCCAAAAAGTGTATTGTCATCCCCTTTGGTAAAAACTCTGTACCCATGAACTACGACATAGCTGGTAGTATACTTAATGCCAAAATGTGATAAGAGACCTTGGGACACAGGTGGACAGTAGTCTCTCCTTTGATAATCACATCGCCACAGTGGTCAGGAAATCCTTCTACATGGCTCATATCATCACAAAAGGATTCTCATCCAGAAAAAAAGAGGTCATTGTTCCCCTCTACTCATCACTCATTAGACCCATTATACAGTACAACTCCCCTTTTGGTTTGTACCTCACAAGACATCTACAACAACTGGAAAGACCACAGAAATACCTCACAAAGAGGATTACTGGCCTCAAACAGATGCCCTATGCAGACCGTCTCAAAATACTACAGCTTTACTCCATCACATATCGCCTACTCAGGGGCGATCTCTGCCTAACATAGAAAGCTATGTCAAACCCAGAGCTGTTGGACATGCTCCACTTAAAGAAATCCCAATCCCTCCGAGCTATGCGCTCTAGGGACCTAAACCTTGTCACCACAATAAACAGAACATGCTGGAGGGATAGATTCCTGTCCCAGAGACTTCCCATACTCTGGAACAGACTACCTATCTATGTCAAACAGAGCTCCACATTAGCACTCTTCAAGAAAAATCTTGATGACTGGATGGGAAATGGGAAAGTCACCCCGGGGATCACTTCTGTGGCTCTGCTCGACAGGGGCACAGGAAAATAATTTTCTTGGGTGGTGAAAGCCAGGGTCCATTTTTTGGCTAGGCTTGTATGGGCCCTAGGGCCAATAGCCTAGTACCTACCTATGAACCTATATAAAAAAATGCATGTGCCTGCCTAGTAACATCCATCTGTGTGTTCTCCTGTAAGTAACCTATTGTATTGTCTGTGTAAGCTATTGCATAAAATGTGTACAATGTGTAAATGTGGTGCTTTTCTCCCCGGGCCTCCACTGAAAAGGGGTTATGTAACCCAGACAGACTATGCAGTAAACAAATGTCAAATAAATAATAAATAAATAAAATGAAGCTGTGCATGTTTATCTTGTGGCTGCTGAGAGTACACACATCTTCAGTGACAACTGCCTACAAGCTACAGAAGTTGTTTGTGTCCACTGAAAAGGGGTTATGTAACCTAGACAGACTACGCAGTAAACAAATGTCAAATAAATAAGAAATAAATAAAATGAAGCTGTGCATGTTTATCTTGTGGCTGCTGAGAGTACACACACCTTCAGTGACAACTACCTACAAGCTACAGAAGTTCAATTAATATCTCACCATTGCTCACCAATATGTGACATCCCTCCTCTGGGCCAATAATCAAGGATCCTCAGTCCTCATCACTGACACCTGTGAGGGATGTTCGCTTAGAACAAAAATACATACACACAGTATTTCCAAATGTAGCTCTCTGCACCAACCACGATTTCCCTTAAGAGCACACAGGGAACACACTCCTCTCCTGGGGCTAGGTTTCCCTCTCTCTATCCAGGCCCTAAATAAGATTTCTCACTGACATAGATGTAGAGTTAAGTCCTCAGCTGAGTGTTTCAAGCCAAGTCCTCCACCACCCTCTCTGTGAGACCAGTGTTCTGTGTCCCTGCTCCAAGTAGCTGACACACACACACACACACACACACACACACACACACACACACACACACACACACACACACACACACACACACACTCTTTATGATGTGATTTTCACACACACACCCACACACACACACACACACACACACACACACACACACACACACACACACACACACACACACACACACACACACACGCACGCACACACACACACACACACACACACACACACACACACACACACACTCATACGCACACACACACACACACACACACACACACACACACACACACACACACACACACACATGCACACACACCTGGGAAAGGCTGACTCTGATTCACACGCAGTGTCCCCCTTCACCCAGACTAAAAGGTAGTTACACTGCCACCAGCTGGCCACTCTAAGACTTTTAAAGGTCCCCAATTTTACTGAGTAAAATTAATACTAATACAAGTAGTAGTGTTTGACTAATGCAGCAAGGCTTTCAGGTTTGGCCACAGTGTTACCAGATTAATATAAGTACTCTCAAAAGTTAAAATATTATCTAAAAGACTAGCACAATGAAAAGTTTAAATATATTTAATCATAAATAATAAAAGAACACAAAAATACTAAATATCTATTTACGCTAAACTCCAGAGTTTCATTCATAGGAAATATTAAAACATAGCACAGAGGGATAGATTCACACAGATACAGAAAAACAGTACTTAACTAATCTTTATTTTCCTGACTGATCTAAATAATTACTATTCTTTGTTTACTCACTAAATCAAGGCAAGATGATGCGGGTGAGTGGTCCTTCTTTTGTCAGGTTTCACAAACAACCTGCCCTGAGACATCTGCCTCATCTAATATTAAGACATCATTTCAGTGCTGGATTACAGAAATCTAGCATATATTTGTTACCATACACACACACATAGAGCTTTGCTAAGATGTGTTATAGCATCTGGAAGATATAAAACCATTTCAAAACTTCCACCCTTTCAGGGTAGAGTAGGATTCCTAGTTCTGGTTTTCATAGACATTTTGTCTCTGGCTGCAATCAGAACTGTTAGATATAATCTTTATGGCCTAAACCAGGTAATTTAATTTCAGACTATTTTTCAAAGTTAGCTGGACTAAGATTAACCTCTCCTATCCTCTGTTAAAATATATTCATTTTCAACAGTTACAATACAGTCAGACATACAGGTGTATTTCTTTTCTGTCCAGCAGGACTCACTTTTGATACATTTTTAACACAAGCACCTGTACAAATCAGTTTGATATACAAATGACATATAATTCTTTCCAAAACTCCAGCTAGCTATGCTGGCATATGTTACACATCCTCTTCCTTAATTCCCCTGGCATAGCTGGTAATACCTCACATCATTAAAATTAGACATTTAATCATAAGCCTTTATTAGGTGTTTTTGACATGGATGCTTAGATTCACCTCTGAAATTTCAATCTCAGGTGAATTTTTTAGCATCCATGCCTTAAATACATTAAAAAGCAGTTATAATTGGTGAACAGATCATAAGCCTTTGTATCATATGCTTAACTGCTATAATTATTGCATTATGGTATTACGTTTGACATAGTGTTATCTATAAAACTAATCACCTTTCTTCAACATATGTACATATTTTTCTCAGTCTTCAAACTCTATAATTTGACAACCTTCATGTGCTATTTCTTCAGTTTGTTCTGTTGAGTCTTGCTTATGCCGTGGTTCAAAATATTCTTCTTTGGATAATTACAGCAAACCAGTTAAATGAAAAATAAAAATAAAATGTGAGAAGTACCTTTTTAAAGTAAAAAAAAAGGATTGCACAGAGAGTAAAGCACTTTAGTGCCTTCCAGTATGAGAAGACCACCTTGCATGTTTGGAGAGTGGCATGACCACATCTCAGTACAGGAGAAAATAAACACAGATAGGTTACTTGTGCATTTATCTAACCTAAAAGAAATAGTAAAGGTCATCAGTTTTGAGGGTCAATGAGGGTCATCTGCAGCAATATTAATTCTGGTTATGCCAGTTTGGTCAACCATTCCCTCCTGTTAAGTTACATGAATGATACAGAGAATAATTCTTCACATAATTAGTTAAGTAGACAATATATGTGTTTGTGTGGGAACATGGCAGAACACCAGCATACAAGTATTAAACACTGAAAAGTGTAAACAGCAATGTAACAGTATTTTTCTTCATATCCTAATTCTATCATTGCAATACATTGAGAATTCTCTAGCTTTTTTCATATGCTAATTCTAAGGGTGCAATATCTTGATAAACGCACACACACACACACACACACACACACACACACACACACACACACACACACACACACACACACACACACACACACACACACACACATACATACACACATATATGTATGCATGCACAATGTATGTAACATAATGTGGTGGTTTTCACCAGTTAAAAGAGTGCAGGTGACCCAGGTTTATGTAAATACTGGTGTATGTAATGTCTACAACCAAAACATGTACATAATAGTGAACATAATGTTTGCAACCCAAAATTGTGTTGAATGCCATTTTCTTTAAATGTAGTCGAGTTTTGTTCATTTGTGCCTGTGTTGCTTCAAGAGTAGAGAGGGATCTGCCTGTATTACAAATGACAGGTTTGTTGTGTGAGCGTTTGCAGATGATACAAAAAGAGGACTAAGACAAGATCAGGCGGAGAGTGATTATGGTTACTAAAGGAAACTTAGTGTCTGTAGTATCAGCAATAGTGGAGAGACAATTAATCCAAATGAAAATTTTACAGGCAAAGGGAACATGTGGAAAACACAAGAAGTGCACAGGGGCAGTGTGAATTTTTACACCTCTATCTGCCAAGTAGCGAAGGAAAAAAAATACCAGCAATAAGACTTGAAAGAAACAAAGGTTGGTACTTATTACCTCCAAAAAGATCAAAGGTAATAGATAATAGATGGCTTCATATTTAAACCTTACTGGTCATGTTTTTTATTTGAGTAGGGCTTTTTCATTCATACCCAGCAAGATAGATAATTTAGTTGAAACAATAACTTGCCTTAAAAATGTGTATAAGACGATTGAATTTGAAGTTTATATTTAAAGCTAATAAGTATGATCTAAATACAAAATGTAGACTTTGCCAAAAAAAGCTATTTTTTCTAATTATTAACAATGCACTTGGTATTTATGTAGCTGCATATGAAAAAGTTATTAGAGAACTTTAGGCTAAATGTATTTATAACAAGAGAAAAAATTATAATGTGTTCCATGCCAAAACTATAGTGGTTAAGAAATTACAATCCAAACAAGAGTTCAGATACATGAATGATGATAAGCTTGAGGTATCAGTTATCATAAAAAATGATGACTATAAGAGAGCTATTTATGAACGATTGTAAAATAATGAATTAGCTCATCGAACGATGAGAAAAAGTGATATGCTTAGCGATTCTGGATTTACAGACATCACACTGAAAGACCGTTATGATTGTAGTGGGATTGCAGATGAATTATTTGATTTACTTGTAATAAGAAACCCTAGAATGGGTTAATTTTCTGGAATACCAAAGCATTACCCCCCCCCCCATTTCAGGTCCATAGTGAGTGCTGATTGTTATCGCTATGTTTGTTCAAAAATAATGAAATCTTTTTAAAATGAAAAGTAATGAAATATTGTTGTAAAAAGAGTAGGAACATATATTAACATTTTTTTCACTTTTTTTCTAAGATAAAAAATGTTACAGCAGATTCTGACTCATTATTTGATGATGCTTCACTCATCTGTTTGCCCGCCCCCTCCATAAAGGAACTTCATGACAAAACCTCAAAATTCCGTACAAGACATAGAAAAATACCTATCTGACCATCTACTTATATTAAACCCCAACAAAACTAAGCTTATGGTCTACAGTGGTACTAGTATAAAAAACACCCCATCCCCTCTCACTATCTTTTCTAGCAATGGAACAAAAATTGAGCCGGTCGAGCATACTATTAGCTGTTACAATAGACAACTGTCTAAAATTCAAAAAACATATAGCTCTAACAATCAAAAAAGTCAATATAAAACTAGATGCATGATATAGGGCTGAACCCTATCTAACTGAATACGCTAGTATATCCACAGCCAGATCCTGCCTCCTATCTACCCTGCTTTACTGTTCACAAATCTTTACTAACCTACGTCAATCAGATTTGCACAGCCACGAAACATGTTATAACATATTAGCCAAATTTGCCTCAAACCTACCTTACAAGTCACATCACTGCTCTGCTCTTTGCCATCTTAAATGGATCTTACTACCCAGCTTACTAACTCTCAACCAACTAATAATTGCCCATAAAGCCATCTACAGAGCTGGAAACTGCCCCGCTATCTCTGACCTTCAACAACCATATACGAACCTTAGGTCCCTTAGATCATCTGACAAAATACTGCTCAGTATCACTAAATCTCTAAACCATTATGGAGACTCCTTGTACTCATTTAAAACAGCCAACGCCTGGAACTCTTTTCCCCAGCATATTCTAGCTAATCCTGATAATCACAAGTTTAAACAACTACTAAAAGGCTACTCCAAAGAATGGTTAAGCCATTCACATCTCCAGGCTGATCTGTCATCTCTTTACCCTCCCCTTTTCTGATCTGTCATCTCTTTGCTACCTCCTTTTCTGATCTGTCATCTCTTTACCTATTCCTCTTCAGAACTATCAAGAGACCACCATGCATCATGCATCCCTAGCATTAATGCAGTCCTACGAGATTATTAGCCCCTATCTTGTGACTGTTACAAAGATTGTTTTTATGCATTTTATAAATATGGCTTAGATGTTTACAGGAGTTTTAATTACTGTGTATTGCAGTTGTATTCTTTTAACATTATGTAACACTTAAAATGTAGCTTTACTATATAAGTTGCTTCAGTGTTTTTTCTTCATGTTACTATGTACTATATTTTGAACATCTTCCAATGTCACTCTAAATTATTAAGTATGTATTTCTGGAGCTTTTCTCCCCGGGTCTCCACTGAAAATGGGCTTCTGGCCAGTCAGACACTACATAGTAAACAAATGTATAATAAAAATAAAAAAAATAAAATAAAATAAATGATTTGTCACATTAGAAGTAAAGTCCCTATATTCAGTAATATCTCATGATGTCGGTTTGCTATATGTAGAAAAATGTTTATTGGTTAAAGAACATTTTGAGAAAGACAGACTAAGAATTATTTTGATCTTAATGAGTCTACTGTTACAAAATAAATGTTTTATATTTGATGATTTATAAAAACACTTTATGGGAGTGGCCATGGTGACATATAGGGCCCCAAGTTCTGTAAACATTATAATGTTAAAGTGAGAGCACAATACTACAATTCTTTAAAGATATGAAATTCTACTGCCATTATATAGACATTTGTTTTTTAAACTAGAATAGAAGTAAAGTAACTCTTCACTTATTTTTTTCAAATATTCAAATAATCCATATGATGTTTTGAAAATTAAAGTTAACATTCTTAGAAATAAGATTCAGTTTTCAAACTTAAAGTTGTACAATGAAGGCACAAAGTTTTAACTAGAAGTCACAGAAAAGAAATTGATAGTAATAATTGTCTGCATTATCGGAGTGTGTATACTAAATGGTGCAAGGAGAACAAAAAGAAAAAAAAAACATTTTTTAGGGTCTTAAGACTCACAGTGAATAACAAAATATGCCCTAAGACTGTAAGTGAATGTAGCAACTTATTTAAATAGAGAAGGTGAGATCAGAAGTAGAGAAAACAAAAAATAGGGGGGGGGTTTGAAGAAGTTGCTTATAATTGAGAAGGCAGTTTGGATACTGTCAGTGTGGTATTACATCACTCTATAGATTAGCGTCACACTAAGGGTATTAAGAGGTGAAGTGAAAGATTTTAATGGCAAGTAACCCCTCTGGGATGTTGTGGGCACACATCCTGTATTTGCACACAAGAAAAGTAACACTTTTAAGAGTATTGCCGAGTTAGACAGAAATAGATGAGGTAGCACCAAAAAAGAGTTATTCATAACGTGGGTTTTGTTAAGTTCTGCAAATAAAATGACAGGTAAGATTTTGTAATTATACTAATGTAGTTTATGCAGTAAAGTATCAACAATGGTCTGCTTTTTATACAGTCAAGACAACTAGAAAGTGAGCACTGAGAATTATTTGTAGCTTTGCACGTCATTTCTACAATACTGTCAACTTTTCTATGGTATACTGTTTCATTCTCAAGGACCTTAGATAACTTTCTAACTGTGCTCACTCTTGGCTTCAAAGAATCTCCCAGATGGCAAATATCTCTTCCTCCTAAACAGGTCCCACCATGTGAGTCTCTCTTAAGTTTCTTCTTCTCTCTACAAGAGAAACCACTCTCTGTCTGTCTCTGCCTTTGTCTCTCTGTCTCTCTGTCTCTAGCCCTCTTTTTTTATAAGCAAGTGGTTTTGCCTCTTCCATTCAGTGAAGATGTGGCTACTCCTCCCAAACTGCCCACTACAGGGCACTATACAATAATACAAAGATATATGACTATCTCTTAATATATCCCTTTATCTGTCTATCTAAACTCTCTCTCTCTCTATCCATCTAGTTTACACAAGTACACACATATATATGTGTATGTATATATATATGGATTTACTTTATATCCCCAAAATACTCAAATGTTGAAATTCAGTATTTTGAAGCAATAAAGTTGAAACCTGAAAACAACGAAAACTCAGAAGCGCAAAACTCAAAATTTCGCACACCGGAGATTTTAAATTTTGCGCTTCTACTCCACACACACACACACACACACACACACACACACACACCCACATTATCTATATATATATATATATATATATATATATATATATATATATATATATATATATGTATATAGTTTCATATATATAGATAGATATAGATATATATGCGTGTGTGTGTGTGTGTCAGTGTGTATTAACTCATATCTGTGTATTTATGGTTTCTTCCCTCTCTTAACTTTCGTAACTTTCTTATTCATTGCACAACTAAAAGATTTATATGTGCTCATCTCTTTATTTTCATGTCAGTTTGTGTAAAACTTGCTAGAAATGCAGTTGCTCAATACCTTATTCATAGTATTATGCAAAAGTTTCTGTATATATCCATCCAACTACTGTAATTTGTACAGACCTTGCCTCCTGCCAGCAGACCCATCTATTTATCCATTCCATTCTTATATAGTACCTTATAATCATCGCTGGTTGCAGCAGTTGCAGTACCAAAGGTGGCCAGATTGACCCAGTTTCCATCTCCTGCTGGATAATTTTGATTGTTTCCTTGAGTGCTTGTCCAGCGATCGCCATTTGTGCATTTGCCATAGATGTTGTTTTCATGAACACTGGCCACGAGAGTCCAGCCCCCACCATTGGTAGTCATGTCACAGTATGTCTGGTAGACCTCGCCATCGTCTGTAGTAAGGTAGTACAGGCCATCTGTAAAGCAGTACATTTTTGAGAAAGTAGTAGCTGGTTAGTCTTTAGACAATTTAAATAAGTTTCAATAAATGTCTAATATGTGTTTGCAGAATTTCTTATGGCCCATCATATGGGTGGAGCTGCTGTACTTTATTATGAGTCCTTTTATATATTAAATAGTCATAACAATGCAGAAAATATTGAATTATATTTTTACTGTGGAAATACTGAATTGTCAGCTTGGTGATGCAGCTTGATAAATTGAGTTAGATTACAAGCAGTATGTGTGAATACAAATGTCAAGTCCTGTTTTCAAAGTGCTTTTGAGACATTAGCACTTCTGGTGAAGAGGTATTTAACTAGCATAATCAAAACTTATTGTATCTGATGTTAGTCCTACAGTCAGTCAAGTACCCTTTGTATTTGATGGCAGTTCTAGAGTCAAACTACCCTTTCTTTCGTCAATCTTTTATGTAATATTTGTGTCACTATTCACCAAAATCAAATACTCTTTATGCACGGTAGGACCCCTGTTTGTGCAAAGCTGTTGTCCTGCTGTTTCTCGTAGTTTTCACATTTTTCAAGTGATGTGTAACTATTGAGTCAGTATATTTAAGTAAGGAGGTAGGGGGACAAAGTCCTCCACACTGGGTTAAAGGAGAGCTAGTACCCATGCAAAAAAAAACACTGTTATGGTGTTTTCTGTATTTTTTCAATGAAACTTTACAACAAAACAAAGTTCCACAAATTATTCAAATTAAAGAAAATGTTTTCTTTTTATGACATAATTCTGTATATTTTTTTAACATGTTAAGTAGTAGTTAGAGGAGCTTTTCTCCTCGGGCCTCCACTGAAAATGGACATGTATCCAGTTGGACTAGCCCGGTTAACAAATGTAAAATAAATAAATAAATAAATAAAAATTCACTGTAGAAATGAAATGACATTCATGTTAACACAAGGAAAGTTTATGAGACAGGGATGAGTGATTACTTACAGTGATTAGTATCTGGTGAACAGTGATACAGGTACATACGGAGTTATGGAAACAAATGAAATGCTTGGTTTGTAGCAATACTGTCAGAAGCTATACAGCAGTTTTATATGTGTGGATGATCCCAACACGGTAACAACAGAGACATTTGAAAAGGAGAAGTATTTTACTTTTTAAAAGTAGGTAACTTTGAGAAAAGCTTGCCTGTCATTTTTTTACATCACATAGAATTATTTGAAATAAATATCTCCATTTTATGTCAATATTTTGCTTGGGAAATTTATCTTGCATACCACTCTGGAATGTCTGCTGAATCCCTCCTCTATGGGTAGTTCCATAGCATTTGAACATAAATTACAGACATTTCTGTTGTAGAAGTTAAACAGAGCGAGGAAAACAGAACTGCAAAAGTAGAGAATGCTTCACCAATGTGCTTTGTTGGTGAACTGCACTATTACATGAACATTTCTACTGAGCCCTTACAGAGAGTGTAGAGGGTGAGGCAGGCTTGGTAGCCTGTACAGGGACGCACGGTAGGCATTAAGGTATCCAAAGGACAAGATGTTTTCATATAAAGAACAGAATATGTATACTTGTAGAACTGCTGTTGTATACAGTTTAATGCTATATCTTATATTCCAACTGCAAGATGTAAGAAGTGTAGACTGTTCAGTAAGTGAGCAATTCACATGTAGTATTTTTGAAATTATAAAATTATAAAATTATGAAGGGTATTCAAGATATTTTCTGTGACTTTCTAAAAAGGAATACTGTAGACGTGGAGACAACAACAAAAGAAGAGTATGAAAGGCCTGAAACACTATCTCATCTTATGGTGGGGATGGAGCAAATAAGCAGCACACTAAAGATAATAACATATACAAATAAATAAATAAATAAAAAGGTGAAAAACTCCACGATAGACAAGTGATAAGGGAAAATGTCTTGACTACAATCTAGATGTCTTGAGTTTGATTAGCAGCCTAGTTGCTGAAGGGGCTGATGGCAGGTGAGAAGCGAGTAGTGAAGCAGTGTCTAGCCATGTCTTTCAATAAGAGGGTTGAGCATGCATGCCCAGGGCGCACTCTCCTTGACAGAATCCCTAGTGGAGATGAAATCATGCAGAGGCACTTCTTTGGGGGAGGGGGGGATTGCAGGCTACTTGAGAAATTGTGTTACTCACTGACATTTGACGCACACACTTGCTAAGGCCCACTGCACATTGAACTTTTCAGCATGCATAAGCATGTTCATAGGTTCATAGGTGTGTACTAGGCCAATGGGCCTGGAGCCTTTACAAGCCTAGCCCATAGAAGTGCCCTGGCATCGTGCTGCCCAACATTAGTTTCCAGTGCCTCTATCAAGTAGAGCCACTGGAGTGATCCTCAGGGTGAACTTTCTATTACTCATCTACTCATCAAGATTTCTTTTGAAGAGGGCCATTGAGATGCTCTGCTTGACATGTATGGGAAGTCTCTTCCAGAGCATGGGCAGCCTCTGTGTTATGAACCTGTCCCTCCAGCATGTTCTCTTGCTTGTGGTAATGAGGTTGAGGTCTCTGGAACCTGTAGTGGGGAGGGATTGGGATTTCTTTAGATGTAGCATTTCTAACACAGCTGGGTCAGGCATGGCTTTGTAAGTCAAGCGGAGATCGCCTCTTAGTAGATGATATGAGACAGAGAATAGCTGGAGTTTTTTTGAGTCTGTCCATGTAGGACATGTGTTTAAACCTAGGATTCTCTTCATGAAGTACTTTTTTTGGCCTTTCCAGCTGTTGCATGTGTCTAGTGAGGTACATGTCAAATGGGGCATTATACCTGATGATTGGCCTAATGAGGGAAGAGTAGAGAGAGATGATGACCTCTTTCTTCCTGGATGCAAAACCCTTGGTAATGAGCTGTGCCACATAGAAGGACTTTCTGACCATAGTGGCAATGTGGTGGTCGAAGGAGAGGTTGCTGTCAACCTGTGTCCCAAGATCTCTTATAACACCTTCAGTGTTCAGTGGGCTCCCATCGATGTGGTAATTAGTGGGAACTGAGTTTTTCCCAAAGGGGATGATGACACATTTTTTGGCATCAAGCTTAAGGCCATGGTTTCGACACCAGTCATTGGTCTCAATAAGGCCTTTCTGTAGGATGTCTACATCTCTTGGCTAGTTAATAATGGCTCCCAGCTTGTAGTCATCTATGAACCTGGTCAGCCAAAGTCCATCTGTGTTGTTCTGGACTTCTGAGAAGTAGATGCCAAACAGGAGAGGACCCAGGACCGATCCCTGTGGGAATCCACTCGTGACTGGATGGCAGAATGACTTGGAGTCCACTACTTTCACACTGTGGGTTCTATCTTTGAGCCAATTTGCAACCCACCTAGTGTTATAGGGGTTGATGCCTAGTATGGTGAGTTTATCAATAATTCTTGAGTGGGGAATTGTATCAAAGGCCTCGGCCAGATATAGATAGGCGGGATGAACTGCCTTGCCCTCATCCATAGCTCTTGTGACTGACTCAAAGAAGAAGTCAACCAAGTTGAGCAGGCATGATCTACCTTTCACAAAAGCAAATTGTGTGGGATCTAGTGTTTGTATATTCCCTATATCCTTGTTTATTAGGTCCATGATGATGCGCTCCATAGCCTTACATATCAGACTCATCAGGCTAATGGGGAAATAATTCCCAGTGTCTGCAGTCACTCCCCCTTTATGGAGAGAGATGACTGTTGCAGTGCACCATTCGGTAGGGACAAAGCCTGTGGTGAGGCTGTGATTGAGCAGGGCACATAGATGTGGTGCCAGTTCACCATGTAGAACACATCCAGGGATATTGTCGGGTCCCATGGAAGCTGTATTCTTGGCCTTGGGCAATGCAGCTCTAACCTGTGCTGCAGTAATGCTATGTGCCTGGCATTCCTCTGGTATTGTGACTGATCCTTTAGGGGGGAAGAGAGGGGTAAAGTTGGCACTGAATCTGTCGACCAGTATGTTGGCAATATATGTTGACTCAGTATAGGAGGTACCATTATGCAGTAACTCAGAGTAAACCTGGGTATTGCCATGGAGTTTCTTGATATCACTATAGAAGGCTTTGTGGTTGCTTTTAGTGTCTCTGGCAATTCTGCCTTCATAGCTGGTTTTAGAGGTTTTGATGAACTTTTTGTTGAGGCTAATAAGGGAGTTTTTCCAGTCTTGGGACTTCACTTTTTTCTGCAACAGTTTCTTCCTTCTGTTGTAGAGTTTATTAATGGCAGGGGACCACCAGATTGGCTTCCTTTTTTTGGAGGAGAGCGTCTTGGTTCTGTTGGGTATGGCTAGTTCCATGCATTTATGTACGTTTGTACAGTGCATTGGTGTATGATTCGGCAGTCATGCATCTATTTTCCATTGACATGGGTGCTGTGAAGTTAGCCACCTCTGGTTTTAGGAGCCCAAAGTCAGCTTTGGAGAAGTTTTTCATGGCGGTTTCCTTTGCGGTGGTGTTGGTGAGATGTGGATTTGCATGGTAATTAGTTTGTGGACGAATCTAACCAGGGAGGAATTGACTATTGGTGTAGAGCAATGGTTGCCCATGTTGGTAATAACCAGGTCAAGGATGTTGCTTCCTCTAGTGGGGGTAAGAATGAGCTGGTCCAGGGGATTGGAATTGATGAATTCCAGGAAGCATTGGGCCAGTGTATTGGTGCATGAGTAGTTTTCTCAGTTGATGGAGGGGTAGTTGAAGTCACCTAGTATGAGAGTGTTGGGTTGGACCCTAATAGTTTCCAGGGTGCTTATGAACATGGAGTGAGAGTCTTGGGACATGGTTGGGGACCTATAGCAGGCTACGACCTGAATCGCCGTCTTACCAAGTGGGAACACTAATTACATAATACAAAATCACCTTATGGTTGCATGAATGACAGCCACTTCACAATTGTCTTTCTCCTGTTTAGGAAGAAAATGAGCAGGGTCATGGCATTCAGCGAAATGGTTGATAAATCTAAGGGCCTAAAAATATAACAGCGAGAATTTTACTATCATCACTAACAGTGGTTAAAGCAACAGCATAATTCTAAAATGACCACAACCAGTCCATTACTTGTCTGCAGTACAATTACTATGCTCAGTACTGAAGACAGCACTAAAATGTCATTATCATTAGTAAAGTGGCACCACACAAATATGGGAATTAATGAATGAAGGGCTCAGTAGAGTAAGTACTGGCATCAAAGAAAAGGCTGTACAAAATGGCTGCCTGTTATAGGACCAGAAAGCACAGCTTGCAAGCTGAATGTAAGATTTTTTTAAATAGGTTCTGGGAAATGATGATCTACAGTAGCAGAATACACTTGTGACTTATAGATGTTAACTATGGTCATAAAATGTTTCAAAAAATTCTGCTATACAATGATTCTAAAATTCCAGAACTATGAAATTATATTAATTCTAAACAACTCAGAGTCAAAAACTTTGTTGATTGCTCATCCTATTGCTACTAAATTTTTTTGGGAGGATAGAGCCCCCCATTTTTCATTTTGTTTTTTGAGGGTACTTTGGATGGGAAGTAGGTAAGAGGGTGTAGCAGGGAGAATACTGTAACAGGAGTGAAATGGGTTCCAGCCAAAAAATGGCCCTGGTCCTCAAGGCCTCAAACATTTTCACTGGTTTATTATGTTGCAGTGGAGGACCCTGATGTT
Organism: Protopterus annectens; assembly: GCF_019279795.1. NCBI lineage: Eukaryota > Metazoa > Chordata > Ceratodontiformes > Protopteridae > Protopterus > Protopterus annectens. The sequence goes on along the minus strand of NC_056751.1, from coordinate 671,985,333 downwards.
GAGGGGGCAGGGGCTTGGGGTGGTATAGTGGTCAATGTCAACTGTGGCAGCTTGTCTTCTAGTCACTGAAGGGAATCCCTGATTGGCTGAAGGCTTCTATCAATGACCTGCTCCACTATGTCCCCAACCAAGTCCCAAAGCCCACGTTCAATAAGACTTGCCAAACTGCCATGTTCCAGGATGCTTACAGGATGTGAGGACGTCCTACGATGGGAAGATGGTGAATGCTCCCCAACCTGGGAATCATGAGGCTAGACTGCTCTGAAGAGTTTGGATCTGTAAAAAATGAAAAGAAATGGGAGAGAAAATAAAGAAGGACAAAGGAGTGTATACTTAAAATAAGGAAGAGAAAAGTGGGGCATAGAACAAATACACATAATAACTTCACACATAATGCAATACATAATTCAAGTTTTTATTATTTTCAGTCAGATTTATCATTATTAAATCTTTATTGACTAAAACAAAATGTGGGGGGAATACTTCAGCATACTTGGGAATGACGAGTGTATTGCAATCAAGTGTTTTAGTGTTTACATTCACAATCTGCTGATAGTAACATAAGAAATGGCAATACATTTGAAATTTCTGCCTGATATGGTTTTGGTTGCATTACAGTACTGAAGTCACTTGAAGCCCTTCTGTTATCATTTTGTATAAATATTCTTGTACTTATATATATTAATGAAATCAGTTAAAGACAGAAAACAACATTTATTACTCAACCTTTCTTTTTTTTAATAGCAAGGTGTTTAGTCATACCTACTAGCACCCTCAATCAATCTGGTAAGTCTTCTACATTGGTGACTGCTATTCTAGTGGCTTTCCTCTTTGGCTATATAAAGAAGACATAAGACCATTTTTGTTTACCTGTCTCACCTTTTTTCCTTTAGAATTTCTGATATGACTTCTAGTACTTTGCAAGGTATTTCAGTTACTGTTGCCCTTGCTTAGTATATCTGTTTATTTCTTGAAAGATTTAGCCACATCTGAATTCTCATACTGGGACAATTCTGGGCACATTGCCAGAGATAGGAAGAGCACTCTTGGGTAACAACAAAGACTGAAACAATACCAATTATATAAACTTTAATCATAGCTTGAACTAAGAATGGGGTCCATTTCCATCATGGTATTACAAGCTCAAAAGACTTGGAGAAATTAAACCGAAAGATGCTAGTATTTCCTTTAATACACATTGAAAAAGCAGGAGTGCATCTTCTTTCAAACTGACATACGTGTGTGCAGAGCTTGTCTGTTTGGAGGTGTACTGTACACTTTTAGGAGAGCTTCTACTTTCAACTGTTATGGTCTGCATACCTAACTTGCAGTTTAATGTAACACTCTTGCGAATTTTCTTAAGGCAGAGGAAGAAGCTGTATGCACACACATAAACATGCAAAACGTGAGGGGAAAAGTTTCAATTCAACCTTCGTTAAATAAAACATATTTACTGTTGTGATGCCCCAGCACTGACCCAGTAATCAAGGAGCCTCAATACTCACCAATGGCAACAGTGAGGGGATGTACACACTGGGAGGATTACAAGTACACACACACAATAAAGTGCAATTTCCCTCACGAACACACAGAAACCACAGTAATTCTGGGGCTGGTTTCTCCCTCTTTCTCCAGATCCCCAGTAAGACTCCCCAGTGGTACAGCTATAGGGTTGAGCTCTAGCTGAGTGACCAAACCAAGACCTCCAACACCCTCTCTGTCTAAACAGTGCTTTGTGTCCCTGCCCAAGTAGCTGACATACATATTCTTTGAGATTTGATTCATATACACACACACACACAAACACACACACACACACACACACACACACACACACACACACACACACACACACACACACACACACACACACACAAACACACACACACCTGGGAAAGGCTAGCACAGGTTTACTAGCTATGCCCCCTTTTGCCCAGACTATAAGGTAGCTATCACTGCCACCAGCTATCTCTTACAGGCTACTTTAAGGCCCTTAGCAAAGAGTGTCCGATTCTACTGTGTAATGTTACTATTAATCCAAATGGTAGTCTGACCAAGAGCAAGGCTAATAGGAGTAGCCCACAGTGTCACCAAATACATATGCAAGTACTCTCAGAGCTTAAATATGTCTCACAGATATCAGTCAGAATTTAATTTAATAAATAATAAATAAACAAGAAAATACTTAGTAAATTATCACAGTAACTTCAGAGTTCAGAATCACTGGAAATATTTAAAACAGCATTGCAGGACAGTCTCAGATAAATAAAGAAAACATCTACACTATACTTCACTATATTCCTAACTGTAGCTAAGAGAAATTACTGTACCCTAATTTACTTACTTACAGAACAACAAACAGGCAGAAGTGGTGAGTGGATGTTCTTGTCAGGTCAAAGACAAAATACAAAATGCCCAGTCACTCTCTCAGAGAGTTCTTAAATTAATATCAAATGTTACTGCTGGGATACTGACCGCATGACATCACTTTTTGTCACCTTTTTGTCAGTTCCCAGGCTCAAAACTGTTCCTATGAACTGCTAGCATTTAGCATCTCCCTGTGAAAATACATAGCCTTCAGATTTTTGCAACTGCTGGACGACAAACAATAAAACACTTCTACACCTCAAGCCTAGTAATTATCTCTCTTTCAGGGCAACACAGAGAGTCCCCTAGTATAGACATCCTGTCTTCTGTTGACCGAAACTAAAAAATAACATCTCTTGTTTATGGCCCAGCAATAAAGTACTTCAATCTCAACTGTTATTAAGTTTTGTAAGTTAATCTTCTATGTTTCAGTAGGGTACACTATGAATACACCTTTTAAACTCAGTACTGTACAAACCCTGTTCAATATATACTTCTTACCAGCAGTTTGATGCACATAACATACAGTTCTAATATAGTGGTAACACAAGCAATTGTATAATGTTGATATTCACAAATTGCATATAACTATTTACAAAATTACAGATAGCTGGGCTGGCAGTATCTCCTTCTGTCACACTTCTATATAAATGATATTAATATTCACAAATGACATAGAATTATTTATAAAATTCCAGCTAGCTGGGCTGGCAGTATTTCCTTTCATGACAACTGTTACAGATGGATGCAGTACATATACTTCAAGACAATAATGTGTGCTTTGATAGTTGTCTGCTTCATAACAGTAAGCATATAACTGGATTGTTTAAAAATATATATAGAAGTAATACAATTGGTCATCTCTCACTAAATTTTGAGATGATCATTCACTTGAAACTTTAACCACTACTTCCTCCCCCAACCACTACTCTCACTAGGGTGTGTTGCCTGACTGAGTTCAGACATCTTGGATGTGCAGTTAATATTGTGAAATAAATGACAATCTTGCACAATTTCATAGTAATAAATATCTTGCCACCAAGAAAATCAAAATCCTTTCTTTACAAAAATTATATGTATGTAGTTCAACTACTAACTAAGGTATTATCTACTGTAAATGAAATTATGTGGCAATGCATTTTTTTGTGTATAAATATATACATTTATATACATGAAAAAAATTATTGTAAGTGTACTCATGCAGCTGTACATCTGTATTTTGCTGACGTATATATATATATATATATATATATATATATATATATATATATATATATATATATATATATATATTCATATATATATGTGTGTGTGTGTGTGTATGTATATATACATCTGCATACTTACACATATTTCCTTACATTTGTATTTATAAACAAAATTATGGCATCACATAAACATTCCATATTTGTATCCATATGCAGTTCTGTGTAGAGATATGTTTTGCTTGCTTTTGCATTAAAATAACATATAGCTAGATATTTTCAGTTACTTATATTTCTTCTAACAAATACCTTCAATTATATAGCTAGATATTTTCAGTTACTTATATTTCTTCTAACAAATACCTTCAATTATGGGACCTTCTTATAGTTTATTCTTTAAATCCATGTTTAACAAGACCTAAACATTAAAAAAAAAAAGAAAATAATTGTTATGAAATTCTGTCCTTCTCTCTTTGTCACTTAATAAACACACTGGGCCAGCTGATTGGGCCTAAGTTTCTGTAGGTCATCATACTTGTGTCTGCACTTTGGGGGCAGAGAGGGTGATCCCTCTGAGGGATGACAGGTGCTCATCCATCACTTGCCAGATGTCTATTTTCTTCCACTCAGACCCACAAACACAGGATTCAGTCTTACCCAGGTATGATTCCTGACGAAGGTCGAGCATTATCTCAGTGTCCTTGACAGACCAGTTTTGGGCATGACCTGGTGCCTTCACAGGTGCTGTTGTCATCAAAGTAACATGACCAGAATAAAGAAAGTATGAGCAAGGCTATGTTTCACAGATTTAGAACCACTCCCTGTAGAGTGGACATCATCCTAATCTAATCCAGTAAATCAACAGGAGTATTAGACCTGGTACTGTTATTACTGCCAAGCTTGGTTTAATCAAAAATGCTTTCTCACCTACATGTTTTTTTAAAGGAATGCATTACCATTTCATTTATATAGTGGATAAAATCATTAATGAAATCATGTATCTTACTTACAGCTGCTACAGCTGCTGTGCTTTGCTTCTGCTTTCCTTTTGAAGTATTACACTTGAATATCAAGAAGGATTTATTCCTCTATACATTCTTCATGCAGTACAGCATCTGAAATAAATATTCCTGTGTGTGTCAATACCAACTTTTATTAGATGCTGAAAGCTTTGAGGTGATAAGGTGTGGCAGAAGAATGTTGGATGGCAGGGCTTATGCTTCATGGTTGTGGAAACTCACATTTACATGATTCCATTTTGCCTTTTCTAAACATTGTCAGTTTAGGGAAGAACTGAGGTTATCCTCTCATTCCCACATCATTTTGGACATTGCTGGGGACTGCTGGAAACTCTTCTGCTATCCCCAGCACATTCACATGAACCCTAAGGTAGTATTCCTGACTAGCCAAGGCCCAGTTGCTCAGATAATTTGCCTTACATTCGTGTATTGTTGGAATTCATAAAGATAAATATAAATGACCCTGAACACACGCAATTAAGTTTAACACCACCATATTAATTTGCCATTACTTGAGTTGGGTGGCAAATAGCTTAGAAAACCACTGACTTTTAAGGTAAGCAAAAATAAAAGAAAAATTGCCGTTCAAAATTATGTAAGATACTGATTTTACTTAAAGAACTGTGTGCTCTACTGACATGATGTGCATATTACAATTATTTAAGTGAGTACTGTAAAAGTATTTGTAAATGGAAATTCATTACAGCATCAGTGGAAATGCATAGTGATGACTGAGAAAGTAACTATTTTGCTGTCATTTAGTGACTGTGCACACATCGTCAAAATTTACTGATTCAGTTGTTAAATACTGAAATGTCAAGGATGTTTTGTTGGCTCATGTATGAATGCCTGTACTGGGAGATGTCACTGCTGAAATGAAAATAAATACAAGAAAGTAGTAGGGAAGGATGGATCTATTAACAAACTGCTTTTGCCTTATTATCGTGAATGTATTCATGACGGTACAAACATTAGCTCAAGACAACCTGGCTTGAGATTCTGCATACCTATGTAATTATAGGTTTTGTGTCCACTAAGTTTGTAAATATGGCAGGATGCTGTCATTATTGTTTGATTTAACTGATGATTATATCAAATGTGTTTTGTGTGTGACTGCATCATATTGTTCTATTTGGAGTAATAATGTAAAATCAGGGATCACGGCAAAGAAAGGGTAACTTTAGCCATGAGAAGAATCACATCCTCATAGCAGCCCTTAGGACATATGGCAAACATATTTTTGAGACAGGGTGTCCCAAAAAAGCTGAGAAGCAAGGCCTGGAATCAAGCTGTTATAGATTAACTCCATGAGTGGAAGGAACTGCAGATTAACACATTGCAAGAAGAGGGCAAATTATATGATTGGACACACTAGAGCCAAGGTGAGGCAGAATGCAATTTCCAATGCTATTACGGGGGGTGAGGGGCTCAAACTCTTATCCTTTTAACTACAGATGAGGAATACCTTCTTCTCCATTCCTGGAGATGACTTTGACACAGAAAATGATGGGGCACTAATAATCAGAGGTGGTATAGACCACTGGCTATTGCTAATGTCTGCAGCAGCAGCGCACATCTGCTCAGAAAGTTTGGTTTAAAAAGAGTAATATATATTTATATAGAGAACTGAATGCTGACAAGGAATATTTACATGAAAGACAAAATGATTACTATTAACAGGTGAACCCTCTCCTTCTGCACATAATGATAATGAAGTCAATGTGCATTGTTAAGTTTCCACCACACCTCCTTACTCAGCATGCAGTAGAACAGCTACTTCATTATTAGCAATGTTTTCAATTCATTTTTTACAGAGTCAGCAGCAGAAACAAAGTTCTACTATATCCATACTTTTGGAGGATGTCAATAGCAGAATGGCTGTTGAAAATTATGAGGCTAACATAGTTATATTTACGATGCAGCCTGAGGAAAGTGGCACCTAGTCTCCAAGTTTAATGGCAGGAGCTCACACCCCACAACACGTTAGTAACTCTGCAGGAAGTGATAGTGTATGGCAAAGTCAAGCACATGCAGATGTTACACTCTTGTACATGAAGAAACCCCCTGCACCACTACACCATTGTCTCCAAATCTGGCAAACACTTTCAGGATGATGGCAGAAATTCAAAAGTAACAGTGTCCACAGCAACACCTTTATGAAGGGGCACCAGGCACAGGAATTTATCACAGCTACCCCAGGAAACATTTAAATCATTGCCTGCCCAACAGCAAATGTGCTTTGACATTGATAGCACTCAGAGCACTACCACAGCAAGTCAGCTGGAAATTATCAGATTCCTCCTGGGTATACATGAGGATTTCAGGCCCCTTACTACTGTTGCTGACTGGTCTCCATTTCTCACAGCATACCTCTCAACCTGGTAACATCAAAAATCTGGACAAGGCCCATGAAAAATAGGTACAAATTTGTACGCTGACTAACATTCAATTTGCATACATAATTACATAACCCCACCCACTCCAATGGAATTGTGGGATACCAACTTTCAAATGCAAACTGAACAGACAACCAAAATATGGCACCAGAGTGCCCCTGCAGCCATTCCAATGTCCCATTACCTGGCAATTTCACCCCATTTACCATAAACACTAATGTGTGCATACTGCTTTAGTAATACAATGATTATTTGGATTTTTACATTTTACAGACCAATTCACAAACACCTATAGACACCTGCTAAACAAAACAACACTGTCTCACAACGAAAATAGACTTGGCATTAAAACGTCTCTGCCCTTGAAACCCACATTCATTGAAACTGCATTGAAACCCACACCACATTCAAAGAAAATGCATTTGGCCAGTGTTGGATAAAGATTACCTTTGGGCTGTTTTCAAATCATTGGCCCCTTGCACACAAAACAAGAAACATACATGTTTTCTTTGCTACACCTTGCTGACTTTATTAAATTATATTCCTTGCATAATACAGCACACTTGTTAGACAGAGCACATTTTACATTTATTGTTTGAATATTTTTCCAGTAGGCTGTAGGCAATGAAACAAAATGCATGAACCAATAATGACAAAACTGCCCAATTCAGAACATTTCCATCATAAAAGTCTACTTCCAGTGTGTCCACACCCACACTATAAATAGAATGACAGTAGTGTAAGCCATAGGCACCTTGCACAGCTTTTCACACTTATTTTCAATTTCATTTTTTTTGGGGGGGGGGGGGTACAAAAGGCCAAAAACTAGGGACACATTTTAAACATTGCTTGTATAATTTTGGAAAATTGCTAGAATAAAATGCATTACAACCATGCATTTCACTGGCAAATATCAAACCCAGGACCCTGTACACTACAGTCAGAGCAACATACCACTATGCCAAATCAACAGTTTCCTGAAAGACAGGAAGACTGAAACTTAAATGGCTATCATTTAGTGAATTCAGTTCTCACTTGTCACCATAGTTCTCAACCTCTTAGCACAAAAAACCTGGGCAAAGCCAATAATGGGGGAATACAGAATTAATTTCTCACTTGTCAATATAGTCATAAATCTGCAGGATTAGAATAAGAAAGCATTTTACTAAAACTATCTGGAGTAGAAAATTCACATCTGCACAATGACAGCTGATCTGGAAGACAGCGTTTACCGTTAACATATGCACTTCTTCCTCCTCTCCTTCCCAGCCCAGCTTTAGTCTTTTAGCTTTTTTGTATATTTATTTTTGTACACTCCTGCCAGTTTCTAACTTGCTTCAACTCTAACCACACTGTTTATATGAATATATGCACACACTCATTGAAGCACTCTGACTCATCCTGGCCTTACCAGGCAGCTCTCGGTGTCTCTTGTATAATTCAGACAACAGGTATTGACTTGTGATGTTGTTATTTTCTGCTGTAATGTTGCATTTCATATTTATGAAATGAGTATTGTACTGAGCCACTGTATATGTTCCTAATGCTATACTTTGTAAACAGCTGTTGTTGGTTTTAGCTGAACAGGGTCCAGTTTGGATCAGAACACAAGGAAACAGTAAATAAAGAAAATGAGCCTTAAGATAATCTGAATTTTTAAACTGATAAGACAACATTAATTTCAGTGACATTACCGATGAAAAACTTGGTATTGTACATTCAAATATATCTCTCAAAGATCCCTTGTTATTTGCAGGGAAAACATATTAGACTATTTTGATCTGTCAAAAGAAATAGTAGTAGTAATCTGGTAATGCATTTAAAATAAATTCACACATTATACCAATAGTTCATAGATCTCCCCCACCAGCACACACACACACACACACACACACACACACACACACACACACACACACACACACACACACACACACACACACACACACACACACACACACACTCACACACACACACACACACACACACACACACACACACACACACACACACACACACACAGATATGGCAAAGAGTCATAAAGCCTCATAACTCAGTGCTATCTAAAATATTTATTTTTCTTTACACAGTCATAAAAATGGCCCAAAGTAATTCCCCTTGACTACAAATTTTGAGATAGCAAGCTCTGCTGTATAACTTTGTCTTTTCTTTGCCTTCAAGTATGGCATACCATTTTAAAATTAATATATAAACTGTATTTAACCCCTGCCTGGAAGTCAGACTGAAGGACTAAACCACAAATTACACAGGAAAATTTTAGCAGTCCCAACTGAAATAGCAACTTCTCTTGGTTTGCTAATTTTTGACTGGGATACACTGTCACACCTTAAGACAATTGCATTCACCGCCTTTAAAAAGCAAAGTAAATCATGCGGCATTCAGTAACAGCTTAATTCTACTGTACCTTCTGTCTGCTTGCTCTGCAGTTAAAAGTGTATGGCTAATCCTCCTGCAACAGACACATGGCTTTCAGCTCTGCAATTGAAGAAATCTTGTCCAAACGGCAGCTAGCTAGTGCATTCAATTAGTATAGTATTAGTAACAGTTACAGTACGGGTCCGACTTGGCTTAAAAAGTAAAGTAAATGTATGTATTCTAACCACCTGTGACAGACGCGCACCGTAGATATCCTGCGGCATGCTGACGGAGCTGACGTCATCGCGCACGTGATGACGTCAGCTCAGAAAGCGCAAAAATAAAAAAATAGATTTAAAAATCGGAAATAATGGGGTGCCACTCAGGAATCATGGCACCCCATTATTGGGACCCCAAAACTCGGTAAAAAACGAGTAATTTGGTACGTTTGAGAGGTCTGACTCACAGTAGGAATGGAAGTGGGAGATACACTGACCAGACTGGTGCATGATTATGTTATGCCTAATGCAACATACAGTAAACATCTTGCATGCAGTAGCTGGGTCATACTGAAGAGCACCCTCAGACTCATCCCGCCACCTAATGTAACTCGTTAAGATGCCAAAGACTCTCTCAATAACAATAAAGGTCTGGGAAAGGGTTATGTGGTAGTTATCTTCTGCTGCTCCATTTGGACTTCTCCTGGTATCATTAGCCAGAGAGAAAAGGGGAAACAAAACAATGAAAAAGTGGTTTGACATGAAACAATACATTTTACATGAATAATTACTTAAAATAGAAAAAAAATATGAACATATTTTTCCATTTACCAACAAGATGACCACTAGGCATCCTTCCATGCAGGAACAGGCAGTCAGGTGAGCTAGTGTGCCAGGTATGGGAATTATGTGCACTGCCAGGATGATGGGCAGAGAATTTGATGGAATGTTAGCCCTTCCCCCTTAGGACAGATGGGGCCTTAATTGCAACATGTGTGCAATCTATTGCATCTAGTACCTCAGAGAAACATGCCACCCCATAAAAGGCTCTCATATTCCTGGCTCAGCCCTGATGTGACCCCGAGAAACAGATGTACTGATCTACATGTGACAAGAGTACATCCAGGAATTGCTGAAGTATTGTCAAGGCAGAAGCCTGTGAGATATCCAACATATCCTGAGTCTGTCTCTGGAAGGCCCCCCACAGCAAATATAGTGAGGGCTATACATACCTTTGTATCCCAGAGAAAATAATTATATGCATCCCGCAGTGCCCCTGTAGGGGCCATAAATACTCATTAAGAACTTTACAATATCCATATCCAGTCTGAACCTATCAAGTATCTCCTGACTGTCAACATTGTAGTGATATATTCTCTGCCTATCTCTCTGCCTTCTTAGCTGGTGAGTGCTGCTGGATGCAATATGTTTTGGCTTAGCTAAGACAAGCATCTCAGACCAGGAAATAACTAGGCTAGCAGCAACTGACAGTATCATTGCAGATTGCAAAGTAGATAGAATAGGCAAGACTCCACCTTTTATGATGAATCTGTGGATACCACAGAAAAGCTCAAAAGTTTGATTAAGAATCATGAGTAGATGGTGAAGACCTCATTAGCATATGCTATTTTACATAATTTCTCATTTGCATCTCATTATGACTTCATTTGCTAATGCTTATTCGCAGTCATTGAGTCTTAATGTTAGTGGCCTCTACGAATTTCATCTTTGCTGTGCATATTGGTGGACAGCGTGGACAGCCTTTACTCATTTGTGTAATGTCTGTGAATGCTATGCTTAGACTGTCAGCTTCTTTTAAATGTATTATATTTAATGGCAGCTTAAAGTAACTAAACAGATGTGAGACATTTTCCAGTTGTTAGTGATCATTCTCTCAGGAGTAGCAAGGAAGATCCAAAGTAAAGGTCTCTGTACTTTATGTGGAGCAAAAACATTAAATCATATTATTCTTTTTTGTACTCTTCATGACATGTGCAATGGCTCTTCTCACTTTACCCTATCAGCCCATTCATTCCATCGTAGTGAGAACCAGACATCCCCTGTCTAGGCAAAGGCCTTACAGCTCATTTGTTCCTGCCCTGGTAATGCAATCAGTCTATCTGTTCCCGTACAGTGAGAGTCTGGTTGTAGGGTGTGGGCCAGCTTGCTGGTCACTGCAGCTACCCCCCTCCCCTATAGATCACCACCATGTCTCACAGTAGCTCTTCCAAGCTGTGCTGCTGCTGCCTTGTGATAGGGGTGCATTACTTCTGCACACTCCCTTTGTTTCATGCAAATGCCCAATGTCAGTTCATTCTCACCATGCAACACCTAGTGTTACCACTAGATGTCACCTCAGTGGCAAGCCAGCACCACCTCCCCTGGTGATAGGTGGGCCAGCAGCATTCACTCACTTCCATCCTGCCCGGTCAGCTCAATCAGGCAAATAAGGCACTACTCGAACATGGGTCACATGGAATAACACTGAGGGTTAGAAATACTAAAATTATCCTTTCAAAGAGCTAGGCACAAGTATTTTTCTCAAAAATATGAAATTATAGCACAGCTCTAAAATGCACACCTAGTTATCCAAATCATTTATCTTACATCTCTAACAATTTCTAGAGTCTTTATCAAGTATCTTATCAGTTTTATTAAGAGCATTTCTCAATTCTTCACTGTGCATATTACTTCCCAACAAATGTCACTGCGCGCACATCTTCACTTATTACCATTTAATGCAACACACATCGTCTTTATATTCTGCATCCTTTATTTTTCACCGTGTGGTTCAATAAATCCATAGCACAGATCCTTCCTTTTAATACTCCTTATACCTTTTTAGAAGTGTGTATCCTCTCTTGTTTAGATTGTGGCTTAATCTTTCCTGGCTGACTTTAAATATAGCTATATCAGTCTCTGCCTCAGACATTATTACAAACATCAAAGGGAACAGGGAATTCTTCAACTATATGGAGTTTATAAAACTGCCCTCCAATCAATATTTTTCATTTCTCACCATCACTTATTGCTATTCATTATTTCCCCCTTTTCTTAATTACGTAGGCTTTTTCAATAGAAAAGAATTCCCCCAGAATTCCCACAGTGAGTCATACATAATTTGTAATGAATCAGACTTATTCCAAGTTTCCAGTTACTAGCATTAGTATGTCTCCATGCATCCCCCATACATTTCCTCCTTAGCTCTCTGTCGGTGTACCTGAGATTTGTAAGGTTTATACCCTGAGACATAGAAATGTTTTTTAGCAGTTTTGATATTGTGTTTTGTTGGTTTGGCCCAGCCTTTTGTTAAATTTTAGTTTGCTTATTAGTACTTAGCTATCTATTCCTCTGGAGTTATTAGTGGCAGCTTTATCCTGGTATTTACATTTATGTCCTTTGTGTGCTAATCACTTTTTTTGATGTTGCTATGGTTGCCATCTCCTGACTTTTTCTTCATCAGTTTATTCTCTATATCTACATATAGCTTGGGCTACATCTGAAAAAGGTGCTTGCTGAACTAGCTCACCTACCCAATTAACAAACGCATAAATACAAATGAATTAATAAATCCATATACATTTGATTAAGGTCAGGATTTTATCAAGAACTTTTGAAAACGGTCCCTTATTTGTCTTTTATTTATTTTTTATTTATTTAACATTTGTTTACCAGGAAAGTCTGACTGAGAGTTACAGACCACATTTTTAGCTGAGGCCCAGGGAGAAATGCTCCAGATGCATGTCTTTGGAATGTGGGATGAAACAGTGGCACCCAGAAGAAACCCACATAAACGTAGGGAGTACATGTAGACGCTGCACAGAAGGCATACTTTAAATACAGCTCTTTTTCTTAAGCTGTGCTTCATTTTATTTGGCATTTACTGCCACACTACCAGAGTAAAAGCCTTAAGTTATGGTTGATCCTCTAATCATTTACAGGTTCATAGGTTCATAGGAGGTTACTAGGCTAATGGACCTAGGGCCTTTACAAGCCTAGCTGTGTAATAATTCAAGTACCCTTACTGACCATAGTTAGATGGTCATTATTAGCAGAATGATTCTGTGATCAGCACTGACTGCCCCTGTCCATGAAGGACATAGCTGCCATCCCCAGGTTGTATTTACAGTCACCCATCTAGTTGTCAAGGTTGTGCTTGAATAGGGTCATTGAGGAGCTCTGCTTCACATGGAGTGGGACCTTATTTCAGAGGAGCAGCAATTGCTAGGAGATATATCTGTCTCTCCAGCATGTTCTGTTAATGTCACAGGCTAGGATCAGATTTCTGGAGCTAGTTATTCTTGTCCCATTTGATTTGCAGATGTGCAGCATTTCCATTAGGGCAGGGTCTGAGACTGCTCTGTAGGCCAGGCACAGGTCATCTCTAAGCAGCCTATATGATACAGAGTACAGTGACAGGGCTTTCAGTCTTTCCATGTATGTTATGTTTTGGAAGCCCTGGATTATCTTGGTTAGACACCACTGTGGACTCTCCAATTACTGCAGGTGTCTGGTGAGGTACATACAGAAGGGAGCATTGTACTCAATTAGTGGTCTGATAAGGGATAAGTACAGTGGAGTTATAACCGCCCTAGTCTTGGATGCGATGCCCTTATTTAGGAGATGCACAATGTATAATGCTTTCCTTACTACTATGGACACATGATGATCGGAGTTTAGATTGCTATTAACCTGTGTTTCCAAGTCTCACACCACTGAGTTTGAGCTTAGAGGGGTGCTATTTATATCATAATTAGCAGGGGCTACTTCTTTGCCAAAGGGGATAATGAGGCATTTTTTGCATTAAGTTTTAGTCTGAGAATTTGGCACCAATCATTTGTCTGTCAGCCCTTTCTATAATATGTTAACATCACTGGGGGACTCTGTGATTGCAGCCAGTTTACAGTCATCTGCAAAATTGTTAAGCCACAGGCCAATCTATCTCTGCCTGGACTTTAGACAAATACTAGATTCCAAACAGTAATGGGCCCAGCACAGATCTTTGTGTTATTCCACTGGTAACTGGTCTACTGGTGGAAGGTGGACTCCCCAGCATTGACAGAGTGTGTTCTGTTGGTGAGCTAGTTTACTACCCATCTAATAATGTATGGGTTAATGCCCAGCTGGGAGAGCTCTTCTATATTATTTGAATGGGGGATTGTGTCAAAGGCCTTGGCTAAATCAAGATAGGCAGTATGTACTGTTTTGCCCAAATCTAGGGCTTTAGTGTCATTCTCAAAGACGCTCACTAGGTTTAATAAGCAAGATCTACCTTGACAAAACCAGACTGGGTCAGGTTAAGAGTTTGAAGGTTGGCTTTCTCCTTTTGGATAAGGTCCATGATGATTCTTTCCATGCCTTTACAGATAACATTGGTTAGGCTTATGGGTTGATAGTTCCCAGGGTCAGTCAATGGACCCTCTTTTTGCAAGGGGATTACTATTGCTGTTTTCCACTCTGCCAGGATAAAGCCAGTTATCAGGCTATGGTTAAAGATAGTGTCAAGCGGTTCCACTAAGTCTTGTTTTAGATTGTTTACTAAGCAGCCAGGGATGTTATCTGGTCCCATAGAGGCCATGTTTTTGGCCTTGGAGAGTGCTTAAATGGCCTGCTCTTTGGAGATACTCAGTAGAGGACTGGTGTCAGGAATGCTTTGGGGTATGTCTGGTGGGGACAGGGGGTGATGTTATTGCCAAATCTGTCAGCTAGAAGGTTGGCAATTTTCTCAGGTTCAGTGTGAGTGGTACCATCCACTATGAGTTTGGCACACAGTTAGGCATTCCCTTTTTAGTTTTGGTCATAGTTAAATAATGCCTTATGATTGTCTTTAGCTAGGATGCTAATTTATACTTGTAGCTAACCTTAGAGGACTTAAGATATCTGATTTGCTTGTTCAAGCTGTGGAGGGTATTCTTCCTTTGTTGAATAAGTTCCCTTCTATTCTTAGATATCAGTTTCTTTCTTTTGTTGAATAGCTTATTTATACTTACAGTCCACCAGGGTGGCTTGTTTTTTTTGGGGAAGACCTGTTTTTGTTTCTTTTGGGTACAGCCGAGTCAATGCATTTGTTTAATTGGCTGTATAGGGCACTTGGGTATTCCTCTGCATAGATGTCATTGTTGGCTATGTTGCCAGGGGCTTTGAAACTTTTTTTACCATTGCCTAGTAGGCAATAGTTTGCTTTGGAGACATTTTTCAGTTTTTTACTCCTGTGGGGGTAGTAGGTTTGATCTTTACTTCAGACAAGATATATTTATGGTCTGACCTTTCCAGGGAGGGCAACACACAAGGGGTAGTGCAGTGACTCCCCCCAATGGTGAGCACTAGGTTCAGGACATTTGAGCCCTTGAGGGGGTACGAACCAACTGATCCAGGAAATTTGAATTAGCAAAGTCCAGAAACTCGTAGTGATCATGTTTGTGCTCATGTAAATCACCCAATTAATGGAAGGAGAGTTGAAATCTTCCATGACCAAGGTGTTTGGTTATATACAGAGAGACTCTAGCAAGTCCAGGCAGGTGGTGTGTTTCTCCTGGTTTATAGTAGGGGACCTGTAGCTACTGATGATGTGGAGGGGTATCTTACCTATAGTTAATTGAACCTTGAGTATCTCAAGAGAGTTATACTGTTTCACCAGTCTTGTGGTGTATTTGGATTTAATGAAGATGGATATACCTCCACCTCTGGTTCTTTCATACTCATTTTGGGCACTAAACATGAGAAAGGCATTAAAGCCTTGTACAGCTAGGGTGCTCTCAGCAGTCTTGAACCAAGTCTCAGTGACTGCACAAATGTTCGCATCTTCCAAGGTGAGGAGTGCTGCCAGGGAGTGCAGTTTACTGTTTAAGGTTCTACATTAGGCAGCAGGACCCCGAGTTTGTCTTTAGTGGATTTCTTTATGTCGGAAATTGTGTTGCGTAGACATTGCTTAAAAAAGGCACTACGGGGGAGGCAAGCATCATTGCCAGTATCCAAAACCTTGAGTCTGGCAAAGCAGCATGGATTGTTGGCCATTTCTTCCCAGGCAAACAGATACTGGATCCCCCTGGAGTGATACCAGAAGCTAAGTCAATTGATGAGATCAGTCATTTTTTGTCTGTATTGTGGCATCATCCTAGGTGAAAGTAGAATGTCGCTTAGGGCTAGGGACATATGTGCTGAGACACAATCTGAGAATTCGGTCATGTCTCTCTTCATAAAGTGCAGGAGGTACATCTAAAGGCATTCACACCAGCATGTACTATGACAGAGTCATAACAGTACTTGTTACTGAGTGACTTGAGTGCATGCATGATTTGATGGATCCTGAAACCCGATAGGCAGCTGACTGTCACCTTCTCCTTGTTCAACCTGGTGGGGAGACATCTGTGTGTCCCAGTATTGAGTTGCCTATGACCAGAACATTAGATTGTGAGGTGTTTTGCCTTAGGGACTTAATTATTGAGACACTGATATGTGTGTTGTTATGTGTAGTAGTGGATTCTGTTTGTGTACCAGTATGTGCATGCTGTTGGGCTTGGGAGGTCTCTGGTCTTTTGGTAGGCTCTTAGTGCATACCTTCATATATGTGGGTTTATGTGTCTTGACCTTATCTTGTGCGAGAGGGGAGTTGTGTGTGCTGACAACCTGTTGTATGTCTTGTATATTGTTATGTGAGAGGAGTAATTCTAATTTCATGGTGTAGTTACATCTGTCGCATGCTGTGTTTGTTTGCTGGCAGTATACATGAGGCAATTACTACATTGACTCAAGATGCCCATGTCAATCAGGTTGGCTGGAAAAATGGTGGGAAACTGACTGTCCATTATGGCAGGTATATATTGTAATAACAAGTGGGGAATCTCACAGTTTTCTGGTCTCTTCCAGGTGGCAATCATCTGTTACTGGTAATTCCCTAGATAACGCTGTAATACTATTGAAGCTAATTTTGATCACTTCTTTGAACCTTGCTCTGCTACTCTGCAATAGCTTTCCTTCAAATCAATTAGAGTCAAAACTAGTTATTTGTACAAAGCTTTACATCACTACAAAATGACAGACATCAGTGTATTATGCAGAGTTATACAGATGTGAAAATCTGACGGAGTAAGTGCATTAAAATGTTTTGCGCAGCAATAATAAAGAAGGAGTAGTGGACACTGATGGAAGCAGAACACTAAAATATCTAGTGAAGGATACAAAGTCTGAGGTGTCTCTTCATAATAATGTACAGTTTAATGTACAGTCAAATATGATGTATCACATAACCTTATTTTTGAAAGACAAACAGCATTTTTGTTATAGTAAGAGGCACCATGCACTTCCAAAGGTTTTGATAGGCATTTTTATGAAGTAATAAATGGTGCTACATAAAACTTCTCAGGCAGCAAGAATTCAAATAGTAACTCAGATGTCTGTAGGAGTAGGAATGGAAGAAAACGGTTAAGTGGCCATTGCTGTCTTACCCATCCTGGGGGGGGGGGGTATAGCTTTCCACACTGGTGACACCTTGCAGGAGCACAATACAACCTTCTATTTCTTTCTTTTTTTTTATTCCCCCTCCCACAGAACTTAGCTTGATGACTGCTATGCCTGCACCAACTCAGACCATTTATTCCATGGTAGCATAAGCATGGAATACTCAGACAAATCAAGAACCATACCATCCATTCATTGCTGACCAGCAATCCCAAATCATTTCATCCACTCCATGCCAAGAGTCAGGTGGTAGGGAGTAGGCCAACTTGCTTGACCTGTGGTGCAGCCTAACCTCTCCCTGGTGGAATACATCATCTTCCCTGTGGGAGCTCTTCAAGGCACCATAATTGCTGCCCTCCAAGGGGCATACAGAATTTTCCTTGAATTACAACTTGCACAGTATGGCCTCACTAGGCTGGACCTCCACTGGGGTCCTTGTTCATGGGTTCATAGGTTCATAGGTATTTATTTATTTATTTATTTATATTTGTTGACCAGGAATGTCCGACTGGATGTAGGTCCATTTTCAGTGGAGGCCTGGGGAGAAAAGCTCCACAGTTAAAATAAACAGACAGTAGTTACATTGGATTACATAGCGATTAACAATTTACATAGCAATTACTTACCCTGTTAGTTGCTCTTATGAGGGTGCTGGAAACAATCAGGTAACAGAGTTAACTGATAAATGAACATATGATAGTGACAAGGGTGGTTGTAGTTTTAAAATTGGTGCCTGCCACAGGTAATATTTATTAACTTTGGGATTGTCTTAAGGTAATAAACAGGGAAGGGGGAGGGGAGAACAAGGGTGTGAGCAGGCAGTTTTTTGTACTGCTGCTAATGAGCCAAAGCAAAGACAAGTTTGTGTTTAAGAAACAATCAGAATTGACCAAGGACTACTCTGAAACTGTAAGTCATTTCTTAACCATTTCTCAGGTGGAAAAACAGGATAACCTTGTATCAGTAGGCTACTGTGGTCTCAGTTTAAATTAACAAACACACAGTATTGATCAGTTATGGATACTATTTGCTAACAGAAGGGAATAAGAGAGAAAGTGGAAGATGAGTGTGTGTGTTTGTGTGTTTGTGTGTGTGTGTGGGGGGTGGGGTGGGCTGCTTACAAGCCAAAGCAGAGTGCTCTCCAGAGGAACTAGGTACTAGGCTATAGGCCCAAGGGTCTACATAAGCCTAGCCAACAAGGTTCCCTGGCTTACACCACCCAAGAAAGTTATTTTCCCATGCCACTGTCGAGCAGAGACACAGAAGTGATCCCTGGGGTGTATTTCCTATTTCCCATCCACTCATCAAGATTTTTCTTGAAGAGTGCTAATGAAGAACTTTGCTTGACATAGATGGGTAGCCTGTTCCAGAGTATGGGAAGTGTCTGGGACAGGAATCTATCCCTCCAGCATGTCTTGTTTATTGTGGTGACAAGGTTTAGGTCACTAGAGTGTGTAGGGATTGGGATTTCTTTAGGTGTAACATGTCCAACAGCTCTGGGTTTGACATAGCTTTATATGTTAGGCAGAGATCACCTCAAAGTAGGCAATATGCTACGGAGTAAAGCTGGAGTTTTTTGAGGTGGTCAGTGTAGGGCATTTGTTTGAGGCCAATGATCCTCTTTGTGAGGTACATCTGTGGCCTTTCCAGCTGCTGCAGATGTCTTGTGAGGTACATTTCAAAAGGGGCATTGTACTCTATAATGTGTCTAATGAGTGTCGAGTAGAGGGGAACAATGACCTCTTTTTTCCTGGATGAGAACCCTTTTATTATGAGGTGTGCCACATAGAAGGACTTCCTGGCTACTGTGGCGATGTGACTATCAAAGGAGAGACTACTGTCCACCTGGATCCCAAGGTCTCTTATCACACATTCGGTGTTAAGTAGATTGCTGCCTATGTGGTAGTTCATGGGTACAGAGTTTTTACCAAAGGGGATGACATTGCACTTTTTGGCATTGAGCTTGAGGCCATGGCTCTGACACCAGGCATCTGTCTCAGCAAGGCCCTGCTGTAGGATGTCCACATCATTTGGGGACTTGACTATGGCTCTTAGTTTGCAGTCATCTGCAAACTTCATTAGCCAGAGGCCTTCTGTGTTAGCCTGTACTTCAGAGAAGTAGATATCAAACAGGAGATGTCCCAGGACAGAACCCTGTGATACTCCACTTGTCACTGCTTTGAGGTCAGATTTGGAGTCTGCAACTTTTACAGTGTGGGTTCTGTCAGTGAGCCAGTTGGCAACCCATATTGTGATGTAAGGATTTATACCTAGTTTAGTGAGCTTAGCTATAATTCCAGAATGGGGAATGGTGTCGAAAGCCTTGGCGCGGTCAAGATAGGCTGTGCGAACCACCTTACCCTCATCTACGGCTTTGTTGACTGCCTCAAAGAAGTCGATCAGGTTCAGGAGGCATGATCTGCCTTTCACAAACCCGAACTGGGTGGGATCCAGAGTTTGGAGGTTCCAATGTCTTTGTTTATGAGTTCCATGATGATACGTTCTATGGCCTTGCAGACCAGGCTCGTCAGGCTAATAGGTCGATAGTTCCCGGGATCAGTGGTGTCTCCCCTATGTGGAGTGGGATATCTGTTGCTGTGCACCATTCAGTGGGCACAAAGCCTGATGCGAGGCTATTATTGAACATGGGGCTTAAGTGGGGAGCCAGTTCATTCTGAAGTTCGTGTAAAACGCAGCCTGGGATGTTGCCCGGTCCCATGGATGCTGTGTTTTTGGCTTTAGAGAGTGCAGCTTTTACCTGCGTAGTTGTGATTACAGGGACTCTGCATTCTTCCTGTGTAGATATGGGCCCTTTAGGGGGTGGGGGGGTAAAGTTAGCACTAAACCTATCTGCCAGGATGTTGACAATATCAGTTGGTTCTGTAATTTTCATGCTGTTGTGCTGTAACTCAGAGCAAATCTGGGTGTTGCCATCAAGATTCTTGACATAGCTATAGAATGCTTTGGTGTTGTCATTAGAATTAGTGGCGATTTTGTTTTCGTAGCTAGCTTTGTAGGATCTTATAAGGGATCTCAGCTTCTTACTGAGGCTGACCAGGGAGCTACTCCACTCATGGGATTTTACTCTCTTTTGCAACAGTTTCTTCCTTCTGTTGTACAGTTTGTTAATGGCAGGGGACCACCAGATTGGCTTCCTTTTTTGGAGGATAGCATCTTGGTTCTGTTTGGGATAGCATGATCTATCCACTTGTGTAAGTGCTTATAGAGTGCATTTGTGTAGGATTCAGCAGTTGTAACTGTATTGTCCATCTGCATGGGTGTCATGAAGTTCACCACTTCTGTCTTAAGAAGCATGAAGTTGGCTTTAGAGAAATTTTTTACCTTGGTTTCCTTAATCGGGGGTGGGGGCGGGATGTGGATATCAAGGGTGATTAGCTTATGGTCGGATCGGATCAACGAGGATTTGACTTCAGGTGTGGAACACCGGTCACTCATGTTGGTAATGACTAGGTCTAGGATATTGTTGCCCCTGGTGGGGGTGTCGATAAGTTGATCCAGGGCATTGGGAGTTTGTGAATTCCAAAGAGTTGTGATCCCACTAAGTGTCACCCATGGGGCAAGTCAGACTTGCCTCCCCCAGGATGGGCAAGCCAGCAATGGCTACTCACTCCTGTTCTCCCTTACAGAATCCCAAGCCACTATTCGAATTCTACTTGCCTGAGATATACTGAGATATTAGTCCCTCTTTGTTATGGCGGTTGATAAAGCCTTCTGTTATGGTGGGTTATACACTACTGGCACATTTTGTGATGACCCTTATATTACACAGAGTCAAGTTCCATAGAACACTTTCTGACTTCCTATCATTTAATGGAATTGTCACCTCTTGAAAATGTACAACAGATTCCTTAATTTGGAGTGTTATATATCACTGGAAATGGCTTTGCAGTTTGTTCAGTTGTCTGGTGCAGGTGTAGGAAACACTGTGATTTGAGTCAAACAGTTTGCGCTATTTGGTCATGGAGATACAGAGTTTGACCTGTTACTCATTTCAAATAAAGCAAATAAAAATACACTTAAAAGGATCAACCTGTGGATCAAAGAGTGTTTAATGATGTGGTTCATACCAATAGCTGCTCAAGCGTAAATGGATAGAAGTCTGTCCACTGGCAAACCCAAGTAAAAATGCCAATATCTGCTTTCATGTACAGCTGAGCCAATATCTGCTTTTCATGTACAGCTGAACCTTTCAGCACTACTGTAATGAGACATTAAAAATCACTGGGAGATATCTGACAGGTGTTTCACCTGTGGGGAGTTGAGCACCCTGTGAAATGTTAGACTGACAACTTACTTGTGTGGAACTGCACTTAATCAGGGATTCTCTGACTGATCCATCATTTGAAGAAGCCTTGCATAGGCTAAAGAATGTCAGGCATATTTCTCCATCATACTGATCAATAATCCACATGTAAATGTTTATCAGTTCCCTCCATCATATGGGGCAGAATATTACTGAGAAACGTCTCAACGATCCTTTCATCTTAGGATTATAGGATCATAGGAGGTTACTAGGCTAATGGCCTTGGGGCCCTTACAAGCCTAGCCAATAGTTTATCCCCAAAAATGAAACCTCAGTTAGCACCTGTTGCCCCTGTCAAATAGGGATACAGGTGGAACCCCTGGGACAAATTTGTGGTTTCCCATCCACTCATCAAGGTTGCGCTTGCAGAGGGTCAGCAAGGTACTCTATTTGACGTGTATAGGAAGTCTATTCCAGAGGTAGGGCAGCCTCTGGAGACAAACCTGTCTCTCCAACAGGTTTTGCTAATATTACATATTAGATTTAGGCCTTTTGAGTGGGTAATGCATGAGGAGTTAGACTTACAGATATGGAGCATCTCTAGTAGGGCAGGATCCATCACAGTGAACAAAGCACCACTGGGAAATGTCTTTCTAGATCCTCACATGACCAAGAGCAGTGCATTATAGGGAAATGTCTCACAGGTTCCTTCCATCATACAGAATAGTACACCACTGTAAAATATCTCACAGGTTCCCTCCTCAGTCACAGAAAGCAATATGCCACTATGAAATATCTGATAGACCTATCAGTTGAAGGACAGTATAAACTAGTGGCCAATCAATAGTTTACAGATATTCAAATCCAGAAAACTGCACACCACTGGATAATACCCAACAAAACTGTCAGAAAGAGGGCATTACACAATTCTGGAAATATCTCATACATCCCTCCAGGAAGAAGAATATAACTGGGAAAAGTGTAACAGATTGTTCCATTCTGGTCCAACCCCACAACCCCTTCAATTTTCCAATCAACGGTTGCACTGCTGTCCAAGTAGGCTGCATCTTTTGCTACCCCACTGCCATGTTTGCCTGTAACCCAGTCTTAAAATTGGATCAGGCTTGAATAACAGCTTCTTTTGGATATTAGTCCATGTTGCTTGCTGTCCTGGAGATTGCTGTCTTCTAGAAGTGCTATCAGTCTTCCTCTGAGGTTTTCTCCATGCCACTGTTGTTAAGTCAACAGGTCTATAGTTCCCATTTTTTCTGCCCCCCGCATCACCTTTGCAATAGCTAGTGATTGTTGAAGATCTCTGTCAATGAATCTGCCAAAATGATGGACAGATTTCTGGGTACTGCCACAGGCAGCCCATGTGTTCCTTGTGCTTTATCCAGTGCATAGGCAGCATGTTCCATTGATGAAATGCTAATTTAACATGTTGGTTTTGATGAAATATTTGCTGAAAACATCACTGAAGAATTATAGTGTTCCCCCAGACTTAAGTGTGTCATGAAACTAGATTTCCACAGTAAATGGAAACACAGCTGCTAATGACTTGAAAAGAGGATTATTTTCTATAGTTTTGGTGATATAATAAGGGAATTCAAACCGCCATGGTTTTCAAAGTAAATGCTTTTTATGTGAAAGCTAATCACAGTAGAGACAGTGATCTAATGAAGTAGTAAAATGGGAGGAAGCTAGACAAATTTTTGGGTTAGTGAACTCGGATCAACTTGCATATATTGGTATAATATTACAGTTCAGGGAAGATATGGGGAGGCTGGATAGTAATTTTGTTAAATCACAAATAACAGACTTTAGATTTGGGCCAGAACACAAATGACAGAGCAGGGAAGAGTAGTATGGAAAAGTTATAAGGCAATATTAGACCAGAAAGACAGTATCCTATAAAGGTAAAAAATGGAGTGAACATTTAAATAAAGATATTACAGATGGTAAGTAGAAGGAACTATGTCTAAATACCAGATATACTACTAAATTAAGAAAATATAGAACATTTATGTGGAAATGTTTGCACAAATATTTCTATATCATGTTGAGACTTGATAAAATATTCTCGCAGACAAGGGGCATATCATTGACATTTGATGGTTCAGAAAGTGGTTCGTGAAAGTAATATATTTGAAGTCTGCGGAGTTGCTTCTGTACAAAAATGCTCTGAATAATATGCAAAGCTAATACTTGGAAGAAAATTTAACCTCAATACAGAGATGTTTTTGTTCAGCTTCTGTAAGATAGCATGCAATAGAGGTGAAGGGTTACCAATTTAGTTTGAGAGAGTAGATAAGAAACCTATAGAATAGAAAACTAAAGACAAATTATCAATTTATCCCTGTCTGTATGAATACCACCTCAGGTCTCCAAAGAAAAGAAAAACACTGGCCTAGTGGAACCTAAGCAGACCAACAAAGAGTAAATAAATAAATACATAAATAAATAAGGTGAACAAAGATGGTTCAGAAATTGAGTGGTATTCATAGGCTCAGGTTTTACACTTGCTCAGTGGTTATCCACAAAGAGCACCATTACGTCTATATACAAATACAGTTAGTACAGGTTATTTGTGCTGAATATGTAAATGCAAATGCATTTAATAAACATGCCTACTTATGGCAGAAGTGTAAAATACCTGGAGTTAATCATTGTGTATGCAAATAACTTTGTGTAAGCCTTAGGCCTTGTACAACTTTGTATATATTCAGATATTGCAGATGAATGTACTGTCATGCTTGAAAGACTTAACACAAGCATGGATAGCACAGCTTTTATTCTAATATTTAAAATAATAAAGAGGTATAAAATGTTTGATACAGGGGCATCCTTATTTGGACACCCAGATGGGTTTCTTAAAAGAATTGAAAGGAAGGAGATAGGAAGGATTGAAAAAGGGAAGACATGACAAAGATTGGAACACAGAAATAAAACATCAACAGGGTTGTGATGTGGGAGTGGAGGGGAGGGGTATTTTGTCAGGGAATAGACTCCCTATTTTTTTCATTTTTTTATGTAAGAGAGTAGCGTGGGTGAGAACTGGGGTTATAGGGAGTAGGAGAAAGGATAAGGGATGGAAAGGATTGAAAAGAAGTGCAGCCCAAGACACGTCCCCAGTTCATAAGGCCACAAACATTTCCGCTGCCAAATAGTGTTGCAATGGGGGATGCCGATGTTGGGGGTTAGGGACCTGTGGTAGTGCTGTGGTCAGCACTGACTGGGTAGGCAAGTCTAATCCCACTGAAGGGATGCCTTCATTGGCTGAAGGCCTCTGTCCATGACCTGATCTACCACATCCTCAGCAAAGTCCCAAAGCCCCCTTTCAGTGAGGCTTGCCAGGCTGCCATTTGTCAGAATGCTTACAGGACTGTTGCCACTTACCCTGACCCTGTAAGGATGTCCCAGAAGGAGCACAGGGTGGGCTGGTCCTGAGGAATTTGGATCCGTAAAAATGAACTAAAATGGGAGAAGAGAAAATAAAGAAGGACAAAGGAATGCATAACTAAAATAAGAAAATAAGAGAAAAAAGGCAGGGGGTACAAAGAACAAATGCACACAATACATTCACACATAATATTGCACATCATTCAAGTGATTATTATCAATTAATTTTATTTTTTACTAAATCTTTATTGAAATAAAACAAAATGTATGGGAAATGCTTATGCATGCTATTGAACAATGAGTGTATTGCTGTCAAGTTTTGGTGAGGTTTACATTTGCAGTCTACTAATAGTAACATAAGAAATGGTAATATATTCAATATTTCTGCCTAATATGGATTTTGTTGTACTGAAAATCTTTATTCCGTTACTGTTCTTTATAAATATTCTTGTAGCTGCATATAGCTATGAAATCACTAAGAAGAATACTACATTTATTACTTGACGTTTCTGTTTTGATTTGGTTGCAGCACTGTACTGAAAGCAGTTTAGTCCTTCTATTAATATTCACTATAAACACTTTTGCAATTATATATGAATGAAATCAGCTAAAGACGGAATACTGCATTTATTACTTGATATTTTTATTTGATTGCAGTACGGTACTGAAAGCACTTTAGTGATTTTGTTATCATTCTCTGTAAATATTCTTGCAGTTATATATATTAATGAAATTAAAAACAGAAACCATTTATTACTTTATTTATACTTATCAGCAGCTTCAACAAATCTCTTCATTTTTTGATGTTTTTGACTGCTGTTGTAGTTAATTTTCTCTTCAGATAGATAGAGAAGACATTATTGTTGTTTACCTCTAGGTCATCTTATTTTCCTTAACATTTCCGATATGATTACTAGAACTATACCACAAACTGAATACCCACAGGGTACAGAACTAGTAAAATAACAAAAGAAGAACCACGTCCAAAGCACAAGGCAGAAGTTTTAAGTTTTAATCCAAGTACATCCAAATTCACTTGTTAAGCGCTTTCACCATTACAAATGGCTTCTTCAGAGTAAGTGAAAATCATCTATACCATACATTAAATAGGTTCATAGGTACATACTAGGCTATCTGCCCTAGGGCATTTATAAACCTAGCCCGAGTGTATTTGGCTTTCGCCTCCCTATTAGATTAGCCTACTGTGCCTCTGTATAGTAGGTCACAGAAGGTAGCCCTTTAAGATTAGTTTACCATGCCTCTGTCGAGCAGGGACACAGAAGAGATCCCAGGGGTGAATTTGCGATTTCCCATCCACGCATCCACATTTCACTTGAAGAGGGTCAGCGAGGGGCTATGTCTAACATGAATTGCTATTTTATTCCAGAGTCAGGGGAGCCTCTAGGAAATGAATCTGTCCCTCCAGCATGTCCTATTTATTTTTGTGCTGTGGTTTAAGTCCCTGGAGCATGTAGCTCTAAGGGATTTGGATTTTTTGAGGTGGAGCATGTCCATTAATTCTGGGTTAGACATGGCTTTGTACGTCAGGCATAGATCGCCTCTGAGTAGGCGGTAAGCAACTGAGTAGAGCTGGAGTTTATTTACTCTAGCTGCATAGGACATCTGTTTGTAGCCCATGATCCTCTTGGTGAGGTACTTTTGGGGTCACTCCAGTTGCTACAGGTGTCGAGTAAGGCACATCCCAAATGGGGCATTGTATTCAATTATGGGCCTGATGAGTGACGAGTAGAGGGGCACAATGACCTCTCTTGATCTAGATGCGAAACCTTACATGATAAGGTAGGCTATATAGAAGGTCTTTCTAACCACTTTGGCAACGTGATTATCAAAGGAGAGATTACTATCTACGTTGGTCCCCAAATCTCTAATTACTTCTTCCGTACTTAATGGATTACCACCTATGTGGTAATTTGTGGGCACTTTGTTTTTCCCAAAGGGGATGACTATGCACTTTTTAGCATTTAGCTTGAGGCCGTGGTTTTGGCACCAAGCATCCGTCTCCGTGAGACCCTTTTGGAGGATGCTTGTGTCAGCTGGAGAGTTGATTATGGCTCCCAGTTTGCAGTCATCTGCGAACTTTGTCAGCCATAGTCCCCCCGTGTTAGCCTGAACCTCAGAGAAGTATATACCGAATAAGAGAGGTCCCAGAACTGAGCCTTGTGGGATGCCACTTGTAACTGGTTTGGATTCGGACGTGGCACCTGTGATTCTGACCATGTGGGTTCTATCCCTGAGCCAGTTTGCAATCCATCTTGTGATATAGGGGTTGATATTTAAGCTGGTAAGCTTATTTATGATGCCCAAGAAGGGTATTGTGTCGAAGGCTTTTGCGAGGTCCAGGTAGGCTGCGTGGACTACCTTGCCCTCATCTATGGCTTTGGTAACTGTTTCAAAGAAATCAACTAGGTTTAAGAGGCAAGATCTGCCTTTAACAAAGCCGAATTGGGTAGGGTCCAGTGTCTGGAGGCTCCCAATGTCTTTGTTTATGAGTTCCATGATAATACGCTCCATAGCTTTACAGACCAGACTAGTCAGGCTTATGAGGCGATAGTTCCCGGGGTTCGTTGTCACGCCACCTTTGTGGAGTCGGACCACTGTAGCTGTACGCCATTCTTTGGATACATATCCTGTAGTAAGGCTAAGTTTGAACAGTGACTTAATGTGAGGGTTCAGTTCTTCTTGGAGCTCGTGTAAGGCACAGCCTGGGACACCGTCCGGTCCCATAGATACTGTGTTTTTTGCTTTGGAGAGGGCAGCTTTCACCTGTGCATCTGTGATGTCAGGGAGGTTACATTCAGGTGGGATAGGCATTTGCTCCTTTGAGGGGGAAGGGGGGAGAAGTTAGCGCTGAATCTGTCTGCCAGGATGTTGGCTATGTCTGTAGGTTTGGAATATTTTGTACCATTATGCAACAATTCAGAGCATATCTGGGAGTTTCCACCCATATTCCTGACATAACTAAAGAAGGCCTTGTGATTATCTTTAGTGTCTAGGGCAATTTTTCTTTCGAAACTGGCCTTTGATGATTTTATGAGGGATCGTAGTTTCTTGCTAATACTGATCAGAGATGCCTTCCCTTTTTGGGATTTTGCTCTGTCACATAGTAACTTCCTCCTTCTGTTGTATAGCTTATTTATGGCCGGGGTCCACCAGACAGGTCTTCTGTTTTTGGAGGAGTGAGTCTTGGTTTTATTTGAGATAGCATGATCCATGCATTCCTGCAGGTGCTCATAGAATGCAATTGTAAAGGATTCTGCAGATTGGGCTGTATTATCCTCTGGCCCGGAGGTTTTGAAGGATTCCACCTCAGTCTTGAGAAGTTTGAAGTTAGCTTTTGAGAAATTCTTTACAGTGATTTCCTTGGCTGAGGGTAAGGACGGGATGTAGATGTCCAGGGAAATTAGTTTATGGTCTGATCTTACCAATGAGGGGTTTACCTCTGGTGTGGAACATAGAGTCCTCATGTTGGTGATGACTAGGTCCAATATGTTGTTCCCTCTTGTGGGAGTGTTGACCAGTTGTTCCATCGCATTAGAGTTTATAAATTCAAGGAGCCATTGGGTGAGGGTGTTTGAGTTTGAGTAGTTTTCCCAGTCAATGTTTGGGTAGTTCAAGTCACCCAATAATATAGTGTTTGGAGAGACCTTCATATTCTCCAGTGTTCGCAGGAATGCCAAGTGGGGTTCCTGTGAAATAGAGGGTGATCTGTAGCAGGCTACAAACTGAAAGCCAGTTTTGCGTGTTGTTAGTTGCACATGAATGGTTTCCGATGCTTCGTGCAGTGCCACTAACCTGGACGTGTAGGTATCTTTGATGAATATAGATACTCCCCCTCCTTTTGTGCTTCAGTCCGAGTTTTGGGGCCAAAAAGCATGGTATGAGTTATAACCTGGTAGTGCTGGGGTGCTCTCAGGAGCCTTGAACCAGGTTTCTGTTACTGCACAGACATCGATTTTCTCCATACAGAGGGGAGCCTCGAGTGCGTGCATCTTGAGGTTTAGACTTCTGGCATTGAGTAGCATTACCTTTACTTTTTTTTATCCTTGGGTTGTCTATGGAGGTAGGTTTGTCCTTTGAGCCTTGCCTAAAAAAGGCACTATGGGGGTGGCAAGAGCCTTGGCCAGTATGCGAAAGCCTAAGGGTGACAGGTGCAAGCCGTCCCTAGCGAAGCAAAGTGGCTTGTCGAGCAAAGCAATTGCTCAAACATCCAATAAAAATTAATTAGACAATTAGATAATTGCTACACAAATTTAAACACTGAATGTGTCCGCGCCCAGTGAAGAATAATAATACCAAACTTTCTGTTAAAACTAATATGTAGAACATCTTACCTACAATATATAAAGTTACATTCTCAATCAAACAGAAATCACATAAAAGATATTGATAATAAGTGCAAAAGAATAAAAAGTATATAAAATATTAATGCTGTTAGTATCAAATAGAATAAAGCATATAAGGGTATAAAAATACCTTGTAATCACCTGTTTATGCTAAATTCTATTACCCCATCTTTTAAAACAGGTTTTAGGGAAATATAGTCATTCAAACCTGGTGGGGTTGTTGCATCCAGAATTATTTGACATTTATATTCCAATAATTCTACCTTCAACCCTTCATCACCTCCTCTTTCAAAACATGTCACCCTATCAATCACAAAGAAAATAAATGTCTTAAAATCAGCACAGTGTGTACTGTGCGTATATAATGCATTGTGTGTGTCCTTATTTTGTATAGCCCTCTGATGTTCTGCAATCCTGTCTTTTAACCTACGGTCAGTTTTGCCCACATAGAATGCATTGCAACTAACACAGGTGGCAATATATACCAACTTCTGTGTGTTGCAACTACAGCTACCAGGGCACCCTATGGTCTTAATGTAAATGGACACCACCACATATGGTCCTTCATTAATGAACCTGCAAAATTTACAGGTTCCACACTTATACATCGTGGAGCACTTATAAGTAATGCTGTTTCCCGCCAAGATTTCTTTAATATTCTTTCCCCTAGAATATATTATTTTGGGGAAATTTCCTAAATCTTTCCTCATAGTTTCATTGAATACTGTGTCCCATATTTTATTCACTATTTCAACAACGCCACTCGTTTGAGTATTGTATTTCAAAATTAATGCCTTGCTCTCAAAGGTGTTGTTCTTCTGGACCATGTCTATGTTGTTACCCCTTAACATAGGTTGATATATACTCCTCCTTTCCTCCAAAACCTCATTTTTAATAACATCTTTAGTGGATAACCCCTATCCAAAAAGAAACCAATAAGAGTATACACTTCCTTGATACAAGTTTCATCATCACCCACCATCTGGAAAGTCTTACCATCTGGCCCTTCACTATTCCTCTTTTCTGATGAGGAGGGTGGCAGCTATTGTAATGTAACAAGGAATTACTGTGAGATTTCTTCCTGAAAATGTTGCTATGTAGAATATTTCCTGATTTGGTCAATTTGATGTCTAAAAACTCTATTTCATTTTCATTCCACTTGCTGGTAAATCTAAAAAAAAGTGGTAGTACTATTTAGATATTCAACAAAGGACATAACATCATCCTCACTGCCCTTCCAAAGTATTAATATATTGTCTAGGAATCTGTTATAAAGAGCAATTTTGTCATTGTATGGTGAACCAAATACATAATTTTCCTCCCAATACAGAAGAACCAGGGTGGCAAATCCAGAGGCACATTTTGCCCCCATTGCCACACCTGAAATTTGTTGAAACATCTCACCTTCAAATGTCACAAAGTTGCTCTTTAACACCATTTCCATGCTAGATGTCATCATATTTATTTTGGCAGCATTTAGTTTACCACTTTTCACCAAACTCTGGGTGAAATATTCAACCCCTACATCTTGTGGGATTACTGTGAATAGGTTAATGACATCTATGGTTAAAAAAGACCATTCAGTACCATCATCAGATATCCTATCAAGCCTGTGAAGGCAATGCCAAGAATCTTTCAAAATATGTGGAACCCCAGCCACAACCTTCTGAATCCCTTCATCGACAAAAGCAGCCAAGGGTTCAGTCTTAGAACCCTGAGAAGAGACTATAGCTCTAAAAGGAGGATCTCTAATGCCTTTGTGTATTTTGGGGATACCAAAAATAACCAGTGTGACTGGGTGTTCCACATTAAGAAAGTTATATTCTCTTTCAGTCAGTGTCCCCCGAAATAGGGCCGCAAGTAAAAACAGATCAATTTTACGATATGCTATATGCATTTCGTTGATAGATACCTTTTGGTAGGTTGTGTGGTCATCCAATATTTCCTGCATCTTAGCTATATAATCAGATCTGGACATAATCACCACACCACCACCCTTATCGGGTTGCATGATTCTCAAATCTTTATTATTGGCTAACTCAAACAAAGCATCTTTTTCCTGTGGAGACAAATTCGAAACACAGTTTGTCCCCCATTTGATGTTAATCATGTTCTTAATTCCCATAGCACATAGTTTTTCAAAAGTAAATACATCCTTGTTACATGGGGGTATAAATACACTTCCTTTTTAAACACCTCTCATTATTTTGGTCACAAACAACACTAAGGTTGTCCTTAAAGTAAAGGGCCAGATTTAGCTGCCTAGCAAACATTTTGACACTAGTGAGTACATTCACCATATTTGTTCTATAACTGGGTATAAAAGAAAAACCTTTTGACAAAACATCATGATGAGATTCTTTAATATCAAAGGTACTGTAATTATAAACACTAAAACTGGATTTGGTGAAGATTTTGCACTGTGACAACAGGTTCTCATTGTTTAAACATATTTCTTCATCACACATAGTAGTGATTGAGAAACAAGATGAAATTTCACGTATCACAGTCAAATTCAATATATCTCCTTCTGTTGTTATTGTAATTGCGCCATTGTTTGTTCCAACGGTTGTTTGCCCGTCTCTGTCCCTGATATTTTCTATCCGGAACATGGTGCTGGTTGGTTAAATTCCCCTCCCTTTTGTTATATAGCCGAGCTGATCTCCTTAACAGTGGATTTTCGTCTAAAAAAGCACCAGAAGTAGATACACCGTTATCTGGCTCACCATCACTGTTAACAAAATTATCATTTACAGTTGTGGCACCCTCAACATACTTTTCATGACTATATTTAACAAACCCATAGGCCAGTTGTTTTTATAGTACTCTGTATCCCTAGCTAACTTCTTAATTTTTGTTTGTATACTTGTACACTGACTGAAAGAAAATATAACTTACTTAATGTGGAACACCCAGTCACACCGGTTATTTTTGGTATCCCCAAAATATACAAAGGCATTAGAGATCCTCCTTTTAGAGCTATAGTCTCTTCTCAGGGTTCTAAGACTGAACCCTTGGCTGCTTTTGTCGATGAAGGGATTCAGAAGGTTGTGGCTGGGGTTCCACATATTTTGAAAGATTCTTGGCATTGCCTTCACAGGCTTGAAAGGATATCTGATGATGGTACTGAATGGTCTTTTTGAACCATAGATGTCATTAACCTATTCACAGTAATCCCACAAGATGTAGGGGTTGAATATTTCACCCAGAGTTTGATGAAAAGTGGTATACTAAATGCTGCCAAAATAAATATGATGACATCTAGCATGGAAATGGTGTTAAAGAGCAACTTTGTGACATTTGAAGGTGAGATATTTAAACAAATTTCAGGTGTGGCAATGGGGGCAAAATGTGCCCCTGGATTTGCCAACCTGGTTCTTCTGTATTGGGAGGAAAATTATGTATTTGGTTCACCATACAATGACAAGATTGCTCTTTATAACAGATTCCTATACAATATATTAATACTTTGGAAGGGCAGTGAGGATGATGCTATGTCCTTTGTTGAATATCTAAATAGTACTACCACTTTTTTTAGATTTACCAGCAAGTGGAATGAAAATGAAATAGAGTTTTTAGACATCAAATTGACCAAATCAGGAAATATTCTACATAGCAACATTTTCAGGAAGAAATCTCACAGTAATTCCTTGTTACATTACAATAGCTGCCACCCTCCTCATCAGAAAAGAGGAATAGTGAAGGGCCAGATGGTAAGACTTTCCAGATGGTGGGTGATGATGAAACTTGTATCAAGGAAGTGTATACTCTTATTGGTTTCTTTTTGGATAGGGGTTATCCACTAAAGATGTTATTAAAAATTAGAAATGAGGTTTTGGGGAAAAGGAGGAGTATATATCAACCTATTTTAAGGGGTAACAACATAGGCATGGTCCAGAAGAACAACACCTTTGAGAGCAAGGCATTAATTTTGAAATACAATACTCAAACGAGTGGTGTTGTTGAAATAGTGAATAAAATATGGGATACAGTATTCAATGAAACTATGAGGAAAGATTTAGGACATTTCCCCAAAATAATATATTCTAGGGGAAAGAATATTAAAGAAATCATGGAGGGAAACAGCATTACTTATAAGTGTTCCACGATGTATAAGTGTGGAACCTGTAAATTTTGCAGGTTCATTAATGAAGCACCATATGTGGTGGTGTCCATTTACATTAAGACCATAGGGTGCCCTGGTAGCTGTAGTTGCAACACACAGAAGTTGGTATATATTGCCACCTGTGTTAGTTGCAATGCATTCTATGTGGGCAAAACTGTCCGTAGGCTAAAATACAGGACTGCAGAACATCAGAGGGCTATACAAAATAAGGATACACACAATGCATTATATACGCACAGTACACACTGTGTTGATTTTAAGACATTTATTTTCTTTGTGATTGATAGGGTGACATGTTTTGAAAGAGGAGGTGATGAAGGGTTGAAGGTAGAATTATTGGAATTTAAATGGCAAATAATCCTGAATGCAACAACCCCACCAGGTTTGAATGACTATATTTCCCTAAAACCTGTTTTAAAAGATGGGGTAATAGAATTTAGCATAAACAGGTGATTACAAGGTATTTTAAACCCTGATATGCTTTATTCTATTTGATACTAACAACATTAATATTTTATATACTTTTTATTCTTTTGCACTTATTATCAATATCTTTTATGTGATCTTTGTTTGATTGAGAATGTAACTTTATATATTGTAGGTAAGATGTTTTACATATTAGTTTTAACAGCAAGTTTGGTATTATTATTCTTCACTGGGCGCGGACACATTCAGTGTTTAAATTTGTGTAGCAATTATCTAATTGTCTAATTAATTTTTATTGGATGTTTGAGTAGTTGCTTGGGTATTTAATGTATGGTATGGATGATTTTCACTTACTCTGAAGAAGCCATTTGCAATGGTGAAACTGCTTAGCAAGTGAATTTGGATGTACTTGGATTAAAACTTAAAACTTCTGCCTTGTGCTTTGGATGTGGTTCTTCTTTTGTGATTACAAGAACTACTGTGCAAGGCATTTAATTTATGGTTGCACTTGTTTAGTATGTCTGTTTATTTTTTTAAATATTTATTCACATCTGAATTGTCATACTGTGCCAATATTTCATTTAATGCAAGTTAAAACAGTAGGAGTGAATCTTATTTCAAACTGATTGCACAGCTTGTCTGTTTTTTGAGGGGAGGTGTTGCCTGGAATCTTACCATACACTTTCAGTGTAGGTCGTACTTTCAAGTGTTATGGTTTCCACTTAACACTGCAACCTCCACTCCCCTCCCCCAACATCCCCTCTGACTGGGGTGTGGTACCTGACTATGTTAAGGCATCTTGTATGTGCAGTTAATATGGTGGAAAACATGACAGACTTATACTATGTTCATACTATAAATATTTTTTGCCTATACAAAGTCTTTCCTTTACACAAATGCTCCAGGTGCAATCCAACTGCTAGCTAAGGTGATAGGTACTGTAATTGAAGTTACGGGACATTGCAATTTTTTGTGTATATAAATACATTTTTATACATGAAAAAATCATTCTAAGTCTACTCATACAGATGTACATCTGTTTTACATGTGTGTGTGTGTGTGTGTGTGTGTGTGTGTGTGTGTGTGTGTGTGTGTGTATCTATCTATCTATATATATATATATATATATATATATATATATATATATACATGCAAACTTACATATATTTCTGTACTGATAAATATACATTTATTTATATACAAACAAAATTGTATCATAGAAAAAAATGCATATGTGTATACAGATGCACTTTTGTGTACAGATACATTTAAGCTTTCTTTTGCATTATTATAATAACATTATAGATGTATATTTGCAGTTACGCATATTTCTTCTGGAAATAACTTCAATTATGCAACCTTCTTTTAGTTTATTATTTTAAACTTTTGCTTAATAAAGCCAAAAAATTAAAAAAAAATACTAATTGCTAATTGTCTTTTACAACAGAACTATCCTAGTAAACAACTCCCATGCTTTTAAACAAGTTTTAAACAGGTATATAAATGGAATGGTTTATTTCTACACTTTATTCTGTTTTTTTCAGCTATTGGATCACTTGTTTGTGTGTTTTTAATAAAGAAGAGTTGAAGTGAAGTAACTTGTGATTTCCTACATTCATTAGTGGATTTGTACTTTGGAAAATTTTTAAAGAAAGTATTTCTACTACCTGTTATTGGGTGGGATATTCACAGCATGGTTTTTATTAGGTGCCTGAACTCTAAGGAACTCTAGGGAATCTTAGATCTTCCACAAAGAGAAGTTTCCTCATTATTTGTTGTTGGACCCAGTATATTGACATACTGGGTTTCCGAGACTCTCGTTTTTAAAGTAATACATTACATTTCATTTATATGGTAGATAAAAGTCATTAATGAAGCCATCAGTTTCTATTCTACTTACAAATGCTACTGCTGTGCATTGCTTCTGCTTTATTTTTGGATTATTACACCTGAATGTCATGAAGGAATAATTTCTTTATACATTCCTCATACAGTACAGCATCACTATTAATGCGTTTTTTGTGTGTCAGTACCAACTTTAAGTAAATGTTGAATGCTTCGAGGTGAATCAGTGTGCCAGATGATGTTGGCAGTGATTATGTGACATAGTTGTGCAACTCAAATGCATATGACACCATGTCGACTTTTGTAAACATTGTCATTTTACAGAAAAACTGAGATTATCCTTGTGCTCCTGCAGTATTCTGGGGATTGCTGGGGATTGCTGCCAACTCCATCTCTATTCCTAGCATGCTCAGATAAACCTTATGCTGCATGGCGGCTAATCAACACCTAGTTTAGCAGGTAAGTTACCTAGTTAAGCAGATAGGTTGCCTTACACATTCTTGTATTACTGTGCTTCACTGACATAAGTGTAAAAGGGCTTAATTTACATACAAAATGTTTAAATGATTCTGAATTTTCATGAATAAGTTTAATACCATCATATTAACTTACAGTCACTTGAGTCAGGTGGCAAATAACTTAGAAAACTGTGGATTGTTCTAAAGTAAGCAAAAATAATAGAAATATTGCAAATTAACATAACACAGTTCAAAATGATGTACAATTACTGAAATAAGTATGCTTAAATTAATGCTTGCTTTACTGATATGATGGACATATTGCAATGGCTTAAGTGAATAATGTAAAAGTGTCATTTGTAAATGGAAATTCATTAGAGCAGCAGTGGCAATGCATAGTGACCACTGAGAAAATAGTTTATTTTGGTGTCATTTAGTGATTGAGCACACATAGTAGAAATGCAATAATTTAATTGTGAAATACTGAAGTGTCAGTGGTGTTTTGTTGACTCAATACATGTGTGTCTTTATTGGAAGATTTCCGAGTGTCACTGCTGAATGAAAAATGTCAGTATTATAAATACAAGAAAGTGGTAGGGAAGGATGAATCTGTTATCAAACTGCTTTTGCCTTACTAATGTGGATAAATCCATGATGGTGCAAACATTAATTCAACACAACCTTACTTGGCTAGACTGAGATGCTGTATGCGTATCAAATTATGGGGTTTGTGTTAGCTTTTTTGTGATGATGGCAGGTATGCTGTTCTTATTGTGCTGTCTGACTGATGATTACATCAAAACTTTTTGTGTATGACTATGGCATATTGTTTTAGCTGTAGTAATAATGCAAAACCAGGGATCAATGCAGAAAAATGATAACTTCAGTCATAAGGGAACTGCATCCTCATGGCAGCCCTCAGAACACACGGCAAACCTCTTTTTGAGAAAGGTTGACTCAAACAAGCTGAGAGGACATAGGTCTGGAATCCAGTTGTTATGGGCATCAACACTATCCATTTAGGAAACTACACATTAACACAGTGCAAGAGAGGGTAAATGAGATGGTAGGACATGCTAGACTCAAGGTGAGACAGAATGCAATCTGCAGGAAATACTCAGAGTCCTTCATGGTATATATGGCAATTTCCAAAGCTACATGAAGCTAACAGTGAGTAGAGATAATGCCATGATCACACTGATGAATAGTATGGCGGCACACCAAGCATCTGTGGCTGCCTCCATGCGTATACTAGTTGCAACTTACCAGACTCAAGTAGGACTCAGTCTTGGAAATGGAAAAGGATGGGGTACTATCCAGACATTTGGGGGGCAGATCACATGAGTCTACAACTAAAGTACTATAACTAGAAGAAGGGAAACAAGTACAACAGATTTCATGCCAGTCACGTCAGCGTTCATCTATATCTACCAGAATCTCTCACCTGACGTCTCAGTCCAGGTCCTCCAGCACTGTCAGATCTGTGATAGCAGGATTACCAGCATCAAGTAGGTCACAACATCAAACCAGTTCACCATCCAGCTCTGATAACAGCTCATCTTGAAAATCACTTGCACCATCACCATTCTATGACACATTTGACTTTGGCATACTGTGATTCAAGTGAGACATTTCTGCTACTTACAATTTGACAGACACACACACACACACACACACACACACACACACACACACACACACACACACACACACACACACACACATCAATGTTTAATTTGAATGGGAATAAGTTATTAAATAAAGTAAAACACACACACACACACACACACACACACACACACACACACACACACACACACCATAGGGGAAACTTACTTTCAGCTCTACGCATTTCATTCCTCTAATGGCACTGCTTAAAACCTTGTAAATTGTGGAATGAAAGCTGCATGTCATAATATAAAATTGCAATGATTAACGCTACTAATGCTCTATGCATTACTAGTATTACAGCTGGCAGTTGCCTACAACTTAAAAGTAGTAATACACAATTATTCATGGAAACACTATTAAGAAAATGTGAGCATACTGCCATGTAAACAAACACTGTTGAAACTTCACCCTCATCACTGCACAAATGATTATGTTTTCTTTTGTCTCTAATGCCACAGATTATTGTGTATGGCAAAATGACATAATCTGATGTGCAATACCTTATCAGACTAAATAGTTCAAACTGTGGGAAAATGACAGAATATAAAAATAACATAATACATTTTCATTCAATTGCAAGGCACAAATCCATGTTAATTTCTAAACTAACACTTTTACTAACTGTACCACTTCAGAACTTTCACTGCATGCAGACTTAGGTACATCACCTCACAACAAATGTATTGTGCTTTACAACATCACTCAGGCATGACTTTCACAAGCAATAATATGAGTGCCTGTTTTAAAATAAAAAAAAATACTTAAAGATAAGACTGAATGTTTAATGAACAGTGAAAGTAGACCATGCATCACATAGAAAAGCTCATAGATATCACTGCATGATTGAGTTACACTCTGATTTTACAAGAAAGGAAACACTAATCTGAATGTCATGGCCAATGGTTCTGGACTAGACACTGCCTCATTACTTGGGTGACTGTATATGCCTTAATACTGCTGCCAATTGGTTACCATTACTCATACTAGGATCAGAAATGTGAACTGCAGTGTCAGCATAGGTCACTTCACCACCAGACTGGCACATGATCACATTGTGCAGAATGCAACATGTAGCAAACATCCTGCATGCAGTAGTAGATTATACTGAAGGGCACCCCCAGACTCATCCTGGCATCTAAAACATCTCTGCAGGAGGCCAAAGACCAGATCAATGACAATATGGGTTTGGGATAGGGCTGTGTTGTAGTTCTGTTTATCAGCTTCACGTGGATTTCTCATTGAGGTCATGAGCCATGTTTCCAGTAGCTATCCAGCATTACCTGAAGAAAAGGAGAGAGAAAGAGAGAAAGAAAGGGTAGCAAAAAAAAAATAAATAAAGAAGCAGTGGTTTACTATATTCAGAAATGTAAAACAAAAACAACTGGCAACTTCACTGAAGACTGAAGCCACAAAGTTTAATGAAGCGTTTTTCATCCAAATGCTTCTTTGAACTTTATCAGATACTAACATTTACAAAAGTCAAGTTTAAATAGTCATGTTTAACCATGATTAAAATCAGCTGGTCTCTCCATCTTAAAATTTAAAGGAACAGTAGTTAAAATAGCATTGTGAACATAATATGCATTTTCCTGTTCTTTAAAACTGCCTTATTTAACAAGCAAATGAATACATTTATCGCAGCAGCAATATGGTGAAAATCATATACGAAAATTGTGTAAAAATGTAAAGAGTCTCCTCATTTATCTAACCTTACATTATAAACATTTTCAAGTAAAAAATTAATAAATAAAACATAATCTCTATAATGTTGTTACTACAGTATTTCATCTCATTAAGCTTTTCAGTTTTAAACAGCATGTGATAGAACACGTCATTCAATCCTGGAAAGTTATAAGGATTGAGACAAATTTGCCAGAGCAATTCCAGCTTTTCAGATAATAAAGTGACTGGACCCCCTCTTGGATTACTGTCCACTTGATCAAGTATCCAGAATTTAAATGCATGTTCTAGATATTGTTCTCTATGCTTTGCTAAAGCATTGTCCAGGTTGTGTTTATTAATACAATATATATGTTCATATATGCGGTCTCTCATTCTATGCTCGGTTTTACCGACGTAGAATGAATCACAATTTTGACATTTAGCCACGTATACATTCATTTTGGAGTTGCAATTAACTTTTCTTCTGTTACTCAAATGTGTGTTGTTTATGTGCAGTGATGCACCAACATGAATGTTTTTGCAATAGGGACAAATTGGGCACAGAACCAAGATTCGTTACTAGGAAGGGTAGAACACTCAAGAATATATTTGAAGGTGAGTGCAGGATCCAATCATATGCAATAGGGATGAAACAATGTGGTAGTTGCCCCTATTGCAAATACATTCATGTAGGTGCATCACTGCACATAAACAACATGCATTTGAGTAACAGAAGAAAAGTTAATTGCAACTCCAAAATGATCCTCACAAATATCTACAACAACTGAAAAGGCCGCAGAAATACCTCACAAAGAGGATTACTGGCCTCAAACAGATGCCCTACGCAGACCGTCTCAAAAACCTCCAGCTTTACTCCGTTCCATATCACCTACTCAGAGGCGATCTCTGCCTAACATACAAAGCTATGTCAAACTCAGAGCTGTTGGACATGCTCCGCTGAAAGAAATCTCAATCCTTCCGAGCTACACGCTCTAGGGACCTAAACCTTGTCACCACAATAAACAGAATATGCTGAAGGGATAGAGTCCTGGCCCAGAGACGTCCCATACTCTGGAACAAACTACCTATTTATTTCAAACAAAGCTCCTCATTAGCACTCTTCAAGAAAAATCTTGATGATTGGATGGGAAATAGGAAATTTACCCAAGGGATCACCTCTGTGGCTCTGCTCGACAGGGTTACAGGAAAATTATTTTCTTGGGTGGCGAAAACCAGGTTACCTTTTTGGCTAGGCTTATATAGGCCCTAAGGCCAATAGCCTAGTACCTACCTATGAACCTATGAACTGCCAAACTATCCTTGGGGCAGTAAACTTTGAGATACACCACATTTCCCCAGTCTGTCTCTGGAAGGTCCCTGTGGAAAGTAAAGTGAGGGCTATACATACCTTTGTACCCACAGGGATAAGAAAGCCTTACATCCTCTCAAGTGCTCCTGTGAGGACCATACATACTCAGTAAGATTCTTACAATATTTATTACATTGTTCTGAACTTATCCAGTATCTTCTGACTGTCAAAATGATAGTGAGCTACTCTCTGCCTATATCTGCACCTTCTTGGCTGGCAAGCACCGCTGGGCACAATAGGTTTTGGCTTGTTGAAGACAAGCTGCTCGCACTGGGAAATAGCTAGGATAGCAAGAAGTGATAGCATTATCAGGATTGCAAATTTCATAGAATAGACACAACTCTGCCTTTTATAAGAAATCTGAAGACAGTGCGGGAAAGCGCGAAGCTTTAACTATGAATAGCAAGTAAGCAGAAGAAGGCCTTGTTAGCATATGCCATTTTACATAATTTCTTATTTATATCTCATTACTTGTTCATTTGCGAGTGTCACACTTTAAGTAGCTTCTATGAATTGCACCTATGCTGCACTTAGTTATGAACAGTGCAGACGGCCTTTATGCTTTCATGTAATGCCTATGAATATCACCCTAAAGTATGGAACTGGGAGCAATGAAAGACCAGGAACAGAACTCCATGGTAAAAAATGGGCTGCTTGGGATGCTGTAATTGAAACTGAGTATGAAGTGAATGTTGACACAGATCAAAATGCTTGCGATCTACAGCCATTTCATAACATAGACGTTAACACAAGGTGAGTGTAAAACAGTGAAAGTAAAACAATATGACTACGAATTAATTCCTGATCTCAAATTAGGTTGCAAATAATACATTTTTATGTGTTGTTGGTTAATGCTCATGGAATCAAGACTGGAATGAATAGCTAGCTGATGGTGGTATTTAGATTTACGTACCTCTTGATAACTGAATGCAAGCACTGACTGTCTGACATGAGGCTGCTTTATTTCTATTGTATAAA
Organism: Protopterus annectens; assembly: GCF_019279795.1. Lineage (NCBI taxonomy): Eukaryota > Metazoa > Chordata > Ceratodontiformes > Protopteridae > Protopterus > Protopterus annectens. Next base: position 671,942,952 of record NC_056751.1, on the reverse strand, counting down.
TATACAATTATAAAAATATTGTACCAGCAATTAGTGCCAAAATACCAATTGTACCATGCATGAGGATTGTTCAGTATATTACATGGAAAAAAATTGGAGTAAAGTACTTAATCTGCTCAACAAATGACCTGCTCTGTTTCAGTTGTATTAGTGGAAGAGCTGTTCTCAGGCTTGAGTTAAGAAAGTGGGTAAATGACAATATTCTTATAGAGAAAGTATTTATGTATGACTGGAGTGATGATGTATATGGATGGTAGGGAAAAATGAGGTAAGAGTAAAACAGTGGTAAGTACATTTTAATCTTATTGTGATTGAAATGAGAGATCAGATCCATTGGGCCTTACCTTGCTTGAACTGATATTTTTCCTTGATCTCTTTGCAGCTTTTTGCCATATATTTCTGCTGGCTATGGTGTTGAGTGTTGTTTGCAACCTGATTGTTTGATGGACCATCAGAGCAGTCAGAAATGCTTTCAAGCAAGACACTCTTCTGAACTCTCAGGTTACACTGCTTGTTACCTGTAAAGTAATATACAAAGATTTTTTTAGTGACAAACAATAAGAATGTCAGGCTTGATTACATTAGTCACATAATCACATGCCAGGAGAAGAATCTATCACTAAAAGCAGGGAGTGTGATGTCCCAGAAAGGTAGAAGTTAGGGAATGGGTCGTGCTTATAATGCTCCCTGTTGCTCTGCCCAGGTATATTGCTGTATCCATGTTTTCCAGAGCTCCTGCACTATTCATTCTGAAATGTTTGATTATGTTACCATTGACCATTTCTGCTTTGTTTATGTTTATAGCAGTCAACCAACCAATTACTATGTGTTCTCCTGTTGTAAACTATCTGCCTTGAGTTGAGGTCATTGCTAAACAGGGTTTTCAGATGACTCTGACAACCTGGCAAACAAATAAAATAAATAAATAACTCCCATAAGCAGAAAGTAGAGACAACAAGTGAAAATTCACCAATATGCTTTAAACTTATTGTCTTTGTGCCTGTATGCAAAAAAACAAACACCGTGCAAATGATGCTTCTCATCAGAAGTCATTCATATACCCCAACACTACCTGTCCTCTAAACACCCAGCACTTAACTCAACCATGATGGGTGGATATGAGCTTTTGTCTATATTCATCAAGGTGAGCATCCAAGGGCAGCCATGTTAATTTAGGCAGCTAAACAATTCCATGAATTGCTCAGTTGTGATGATAACTTACCACAGGCAGTTTTAAGGGAAAACACATGTCTAATTAGAATAAGACTCTCACCCAGAATACATTGTTAGAATTTAGCAAAGCCACGGAAAAACCCACCACAGTATTACATGTCTTTGTCTTAAAACACCACTAAAGGGCTATGTCTGAATCCTAAATTGTTACTACAGGGTACACACCGTTAGGTAACTTTTCTGAATTTATGCATATGAGCATGAAATTAACAGTGTTAATGTACGTAAAAGTGCATAAAAGCTTCACTACATTGAGGTGAGTTGGTCTAGCACTATATGTGACAATGTCTTTTTATTTGTCTGCTTTTCAGATTCTATACCTTATTTCATTCAGTTGGCATAAATTTTGCTACTTCTTTATATGTTTGTCAAATTAACTTATGTATTTTCTGCTTTTCACTTGTGATTTCAGTTTTTTGTTCTGTGCTCCAGTTGTTTGTTCAATTTATTTTTACTATGTTCTTATTTAACCTATAATTTTACATACGATCCACTTAAGTACAGTTTAAAATGAATTATGAAGGCAATGTAAGGTCACCAGTAAACAAAAAAAATTGCCCAAACACGTATTGATTCTGACGAAGACTGTGATCAAAAACGTATTTGGATAACAGCGTTATTTCTACTTTTGTACTACAATAAAATATCCTGAGTTTCCAGCAGTGTGCGGGCTTCCATTGTGGTGTTTGGGCAATTTTTTTTGTTTAAAATGAATTATGCCCAGGGTCATGTCTGAGAATAGTTCTAGGAACAGTCTGTCCACACTGTTATCATATAAGTAGGTAAGTAAATAAAGAATGTATGAGGCTGCTATTGAAATGTTGCAGACCTAGAATGTGTAAGATGAGAGTAGCAGATTCGTAAACACACAGATCATATGCATGACTCTTTGCATGCTGTGTGTGTGGGGGGGGGGCAGGGGAGTGTAGTACAATTCACTCTGCCCAGTACTTGGTTATTATGACAATCACAGAGTAATTCATTAATTAGAAAATATTATACTGAAATTATGAAAAAAATTAATTTTGTGGAAGTACTTTCTGGGTGTCAGTCATACTCAAAAGAATTAAATTCCCAGTAAGATATCTGCATCAGATTTTCTTCTCATAAGTTGCTGGCATGTCCCTCATGTGTGCAATGGAGAGTTCAGTCCTCTGGGAAAGAGAAAACGTGTGTAGTTTTTAGTAAGTTACAGTTCTTCATTCTATTTGTCCTTCTAAATTTAGGGTTTCTGCATCCATCTTTGAATAATGCTTCCATCATCAACAATTTTGCAGTCCCTTGCATAACTCTTCTTTTGTTTGCTGCAGATCTCTTTAACACGTATCACAACTACCCTACTAGAAAGTTAAGCATGGAATGGACTTACTTCAGTCACGTCACTATCATACTATGTCTCTTCTAAATGTTATCTACTGTAAAACATTTTTTATTTTTTATTTATACCTTAGTTAACATGTTGAGATATTTCAGCTCCTCTCATCACTTGTGGGAATTAATGACTTTTTTTTTTTGACAGACCATCTGGTGTAGACCCTACATCAGTATAGCATCTGGCAGATTTTGTATAGCTGATTATGTCTATGAATTGCTTAGAATTATCCTATAATCCCAAGTTTTGAGTGCCTTTGTCTCCATTTGCTTGCAATATAACTTTGAGACAGATACTTAAAATAGTGCAGCTCTAGGGTCACTGGGTCTACTTGAATTAATTGAACGCACTAATCATTGAATGCTTCTTCATCAAACCATATTTATCAAAGTCTGCATCTGTTGAACGATTGTTTCAGAGAACTTTTTCCTACCGTAAGTAACCAGTGGGTCATTACTGAGAGTTTGTTCTTTTCCCCACTGTAGTGCTATCTCGGAGTAGGTATATTTAGTTAGGGGGGTGGTGGGGTGCATCCCCCCACCAGGGTGGGTTTTAAAAATGCTGTTTTTCTTGCAGTCAGTAGGATGGCCAACTTTTTACTTACTATGGGAAACAGCTTCACTGAAACAATTGTTCAACGGATGAAGTTTCTACAAATAAGGTTCGACGAGGAGGTGTTCAACATTTAGAGCATTCAATGATGTGATGTAGACCCAGGGTCACCTGCCCTAAAAATGTATTTCGGATGTATGGGTTTACCAAGTTTACAAATAACAAAAAGTATTAACTTACTTCTTCACCAACTGCAGTGCTCATACATTCTTCCAGAGGTATGACTTCCAAAACAAGGTATGGTCCTATATTATAAATGAGAAGTGCCATCTTATTTCTGCTGCTGTAACATCCCTCCAATGTATGCCAGCATCTTGTTACCATACAAATTCACTTGTCTCACTGCCTGAACAGCTACAATGGAGATAAACATTTCATCTTCTTTTGTTTAGTGCATATGCCTAATGATCTCCCCATCCTGAACCCTGCTCCTGCCTTCCTAGGACTTCCTTGTGTTATTCTGTACTTCTGTACACTGTAGAACAGACAGCACATCTTTGCCTGCTATTCTAGTTTTCTCTGGTTACTGTTTATCTTCTCTGCAGCAAGCATGTCCATATAATTGCATATGTTGGTATTGTATACAAAAGTCACATGGTATATGTTCACTACATCCACTCAAACAACATTTACAAAGGCATTAGTTTAGATAAGTCCTAGAATTAATCCTGAGGCACCTCATCTATCAGTCACTATATTTAACCAGAAAATTATCTTCAGAATCTAGTTTTTATAATATCTTGGCATTTCTGAGGGACAGGTTTTAATATTATCTGGTTTGTAACCAACTCTACTCCATTAACGTTTCACTTCTTATGTCATGTTCCAAACTGAATCTTTTTGTATCATTACATTATCATATTTGAAAATAACCTATGTTGCAACAATTTCACAATATTTCAGATTGTATTTTTAAAATTCTTGCTTTATGTTGTGCAATACCAGTCTTGAGTGTTGTTCTCTGGAAAGTGCAATAACACTTCCTGTTTTATTATCATTGTCATGACAATTTTCTTAGTTTATTTATTTATTCATTTGCATTTTGTTACCAGGAAGTTATGACTGGGTCATGCAAGACCACGTTTTAGTGGATGCCTGGGGAGAAAAGCTCCAAAGACATATTTAATGTTTGAAAAACATACAAAGAGATTATAACAAACCCTGTGTGAGTGCAAACAGTATTTGAAACTTATTTACATTACTGATGTTTGTATGTATAAAATGAACATGCACACAGTACAGTGGTGTAAGTGTTACGAGGCATGATCATTTTTTAAATTATTAGTTCATAGGTTCATAGGTAGGTACTAGGCTATCAGCCCTGGGGCCTATACAAGCCCAACCAAAAAGGTACCCTGGCTTTTGCCACCCAAGAAAATTATTTTCCTGTGCCACTGTCGAGCAGAGCCACATAGGTGATCCCTGGGGTGAATTTCCTATTTCCCATCCAATCATCAAGATAATGAAAAGCTTTGTTTGATATAGATAGGTAGTTTATTCCAGAGTATGGGAAGTCTCTGGGACAGGAATCTATCCCTCCGGCATGTTCTGTTTATTGTGGTGACAAGGTTTAGATCCCTAGAGCGTGTAGCTCGGAGGGATTGGGATTTCTTTAAGTGGAGCATGTCCAACAGCTCTGGGTTTGACATAGGTTTTTATGTTAGGCAGAGATCACCTCTGAGTAGGCGATATGCGATGGAGTAAAGCTGGAGGTTTTGAGACGGTCAACGTAGGGCATCTGTTTGAGGCTGGTAATCCTCTTTGTGAGGTATTTCTGCAGCCTTTCCAGTTGTTGGAGATGTCTTGTGAGGTACATACCAAAAGGGGCATTGCACTCTATAATGGGTCTAATGAGTGATAAGTAGAGGGGAACAACGACATCTTTTTTTCTGGATAAGAAAACTTTTGTGATGAGGTGTGCAATGTAGAAGGATTTCCTGACTACTGTGACGATGTGATTATCAAAGGAGAGACTACTGTCCACCTGTGTCCCAAGGTCTCTTATCACACTTTCAGTGTTAAGTATACTACCGCCTATGTTGTAGTTCATGGGTACAGAGTTTTTACCAAAGGGGATGACAATGCACTTTTTGGCATTGAGCTTGAGACCATGGCTTTGACACCAGGCATCTGTCTCAGTGAGGCCGTTTTGTAGGATGTCCACATCATTAGGAGTTTCGATTATGGCTCCTAGTTTGCAGTCATCTGTGAACTTTGTTAGCCAAAGACCTTCTGTGTTAGCCTGTACTTCAGAGAAGTAGATACCAAACAGGAGAGGACCCAGGACTGAACCCTGTGGTACTCCACTTGTCACTGGTCTGAAGTCAGATATGGAGTCTGCTACTTTCACAGTGTGGGTTCTGTCAGTGAGCCAGTTGGCAACCCATCTTGTGACATAGGGATTTATACCTAGTTTAGTGAGTTTATCTATAATTCCAGAGTGGGGGATGGTGTCAAAAGCCTTGGCAAGATCTAGATAGGCTGTGTGAACCACCTTACCCTTGTCTACGGCTTTGGTGACTGCTTCAAATATGTCTATCAGGTTTAGGAGACATGATCTGCCTTTTACAAACCCAAACTGGGTGGGATCCAGAGTTTGGAGATTACCAATGCCTTTGTTTATAAGTTCCATGGTGATACGTTCCATGGCCTTGCAGACCAGGCTCGTCAGGCTAATGGGGTGGTAGTTCCCGGGGTCTGTGGTGGCTCCCCCCTTGTGGAGTGGGATAACCGTTGCTGTGCACCATTCAGCAGGCACAAAGCCTGAGGTGAGGCTATGATTGAACATGGTACTTAGGTGGGGTGCCAATTCGTTCTGTAGTTCATGTAGAACACAGCCTGGGATGTTGTCTGGTCCCATGGATGCTGTGTTCTTGGCTTTGGAGAGTGTGGTTTTTACCTGTGCAGCTATGATTACAGGAACTTTGCATTCTTCCAGTATAGAGTTGGGCTCTTTAGGGGGTGAGAGGGGGGTAAAGTTAGCACTGAATCTATCTGCCAGGGTGTTGGCAATATCAGTTGGGTCTGTATATTTAGTGCCATTGTGCTGTAACTCGGCAGATCTGAGCGTTGCCATTCAGATTCTTGACATAGCTATAGAATGCTTTGTGGTTGTCTTTAGAATCAGTGGCAATTTTGTTTTCGTAACTAACTTTGGAGGATTTTATCAGGGATCGCAGCTTCTTACTGAGGCTGACCAGGGAGCTCCTCCACTCATGGGATTTTACTCTCTTTTGCAAGAGTTTCTTCCTTCTGTTGTACAGTTTGTTTATGGCAGGGGACCACCAGATTGGCTTCCTTTTTTTGAAGGATAGTGTCTTGGTTCTGTTTGGGATAGCACGATCCATGCACTCATGTAAGTGCTTATAAAATGCAATTGTGTAGGATTCAGTAGTCGTAACTGTATTGTCCATCTGCATGGGTGTCATGAAGTTCACCACTTCTGTCTTAAGAAGCATGAAGTTGGCTTTGGAGAAATTTTTTACTGTGGTTTCCTTAATGGGGGGTGGAGGCAGGATGTGGATATCTAGGGTAATTAGCTTATGGTCAGATCGGACCAATGAGACATTGACTTCAGGTGTGGAACACCGGTCACTCATATTGGTAATGACTGGATCTAGGATATTGTTGCCCCTGGTGGGGGTGTGGATAAGTTGATCCAGGGCATTGGAGTTTATGAATTCCAGAAAGCGTTAAGCGAAGGAGTTGGTACATGAGTAGTTTTCCCAGTTAATGGTGGGATAGTTGAAATCGCCCATTATTAGGGTGTTTGGTTGAACCCTAATATTTTCCAGTACATCAAGAAAAGAGGAGTGGGAATCCTGGGGCATGGTGGGGGATCTGTAGCAAGCTACAATTTGGATTGCAGTTTTGCCCAGAGTTAGTTGCACTTAAAACCTCGGCTGCATTATGCTGAGCAACTATCCTGGAGGTGTGGATATCCTTAATGAATATGGATACACCTCCACCTTTGGTGTTCCGGTCCAGGTTACATAGCTGAAAAGTGTGGTATGAGTTATAGCCTGGTAGTGCAGGGGTGCTCTCTGGAGCCTTGAACCAGGTCTCAGTCACTGCACAGATATCGATGTTCTCCATTTTAAGGAGTGCCTTGAGTGAGTGCATTTTGAGATTTAGACTTCTGGCATTGAGTAGCATCACCCTCAGTTTTTGCTTGCCTGTTCCTGTTACAGTGGTGAAATTGTCATTTGAACCTTGCCTACAAAAGGCACTATAGGGGTGGCAAGAACCTTAGCCAGTATCCCAAATCCCAGGGATGACAGGTGCAGGTCATCTCTGGCAAAGCACCGTGGTCTGTCGACCATGTCATCCCAAGCAGACAGATACTGGATCCCTTTAGAATGGCACCAGATGCTTAGCCAATTGTTGAAGTCAATCATTTTGTCCTTGTACTGCGGCATCATTCTGGGTGATGGCAGAATGCTACTCAAGGCTAGGGTCATACCTGCCTGGGCTACAAGATCAGAGACCTCTTCCATGTCTCTTTTCATGTAGTCCAGGACGGTACGTCTCAGGTCATTCACACCAACATGGACAATGACAGAGTCATATTTGTACTTGTTGTGGAGTGACCTGAGTGCGTGGGTTATGTGGCAGATCCTGGCACCCAACAGGCAGCTGACAGTAACCTTCTCCTTGTTTAGCCTGGTGAGTGGGACATCAGTGTGCCTGACTATAGAGTCGCCTATGACTAGTGTGTTGGGTACGTGAGTGGCACACTGAGTCTGCGTGCTATGTGTCATTTGGGTTGTGTTGGTGGGGTGGAGGTTGCTTGCATTTCTGCTTTGGAGGTCCATGTTTCTTGAGCAGATTATTATTGAGAGCCTCCACTAATGTTTTTTTTTATTTCTATGTGTGGATTTTGGTGGTGTAGATTTAGTGAGACTATGTGATGAGTGTGGTGTGGTGCAAGTGTTTACCTTCTCCTCTTGACTGTCAAGTTCAGTCTTGATTGGAGAGAGCCTTACCTCAAGTTTGGCTAGATAAGTGCATCTCTCACAGGTTGTAGTGTTGGGTGGTAGGAGGAGAGGGTTGTCTGTGTACATCAGACAATTTCTACATTGCCCCAAGATGCCCAGATTCATCAGATAGACAGGAGAGAACACTGGGAGCTGACCCTTGGACATGCCTAAATAAAAAACAATTTTCCTCTAGATAAGTGAGGAAAGTGAGTACAAGAGCTGTTTTTCTCTAAGCAAGTGAGGAAAGTAAGTACCAAAACTGTTTTCCTCTAGGTAATGAGGAAGGGTGAGTGCTGTAGCAATTATTAGGTTATTTAGTGCTTACAAGTTCTGAACAAGTTGCTAACATTCGTCATCATTTACCTGTAGAAGACTTCTGTTATCTTCTATAACCATGAAGACTAACTGAAATATCAAGGAGCAAAAGTGTAAGAATGTATATGTACAAATAATGGGTCTAGGTTACAACGTTGACAGATGAGAAGACCGACAGCGAAATCACCGACGCCAGAAGATCGACGGATGAAAACACCGACGTGGAGAACACCGAGATGGGGAAAGGATGTGTAAGTATGCGGTAGTGACGGACGTTAGGGTGCGAGTAAGGTAAGTGTGCGATGTTGACGGTCTGTAGGGGTAGGGGTGGGTTAAGTGAGTTAGGGTTAGGGCGCGGGTTAGGTAAGGGTGCAGTAGTGAATGTTTTGGGTTAGGGGCAAGTTAAGTGAGTTAGGGTTAGGGCGCGGGTTAGGTAAGGGTGCAGTAGTGAATTTTTTTGGGTTAGGGGCGGGTTAAGTGAGTTAGTGTTAGGGCGCGGGTTAGGTTAGTGTGCGATAGTGACGGACCTTAGGGTTAGGGTTGTGGATAGTTGTGTATGTAAGGTTTAGTGTTTGTTTGTTAGGATTTAGGTGTGCTTGTGTTGTGTGTGTGGTTTTTGGTCAGGGAATTTGTTTTGTTTATTGGCTGTTGTGATAATGTGTTGAGTGTGTGCGGTGTCGTGTTTGTGAACTGTCGATGATGTGGTGTCGGTGATGTCGTTGTCGATGTTGTGTACTGTCGGTGTTATAACCTAGAACCATATAATACATCTGAAATAAGACAGGTATGTTAACAGTGGGCTATGTGATCACTGTAACAATGTGTGAAAAACTCCTAATAATTACAATAAAAATCACTATCTAGTAGACTTTAAAAATATTAGACTTTATAAAGGTCTCAGTACTGTTTGCTTCTTGCCCTTTTCTAGGTTATTGAAACAGTCTTATGTCTACTTTTCTATCCATTGAAAACTGAACATCCCTTAGAGGAAGTTGATCTTTCATGTTATTTTAGGCACTCCACCCTATACAGCACTTTCTGATGTAGCACACACAGATGTATGTGCTGATAGTGTTTCAAAAAGGGATGAACAAAGCAAGTCCCTATACAATATCCTAGAAATGGCTTAGAAACAGAAGGCAGCTTAGATGTAGCAAAAAATGATTACAAGGAAATGGACACACAGCCCCAAAAATCCATAGGCTATGAAGCAGCTCACCATGATACTGTGAATTACAATCAAGAATGGTATTTGCTAAGTAGGTATCAGTCGGATATATGACTTTCAAGCATTAGTAAGTTGTAGCCACCCTGACCTACCAGCAGCTGTTTGGAAAGAATGAAGTAGTTGGTAAGAGAATGGGGAATTATATAAAGGGAGGGACAAGAGACGAAGAGGAAGAGGAAGGAGGAGTAGTGTATCTACCACAGTTCTGAGACATGGCATACCAAGTTCACGAACATCAAATGTAGGACTAAAACTGAGCATTAGCTATGGACCACCAGCATAAACAACACAGAAAGTCCAACATGCCAGCTATGGTTTCTATTTGTAAACTGGAATGGATATTCTTAGGAAATCGTACTACCAGAGGTTAAATGGACCCAGAATATAACTCCTAGGTTAGAAATTGATGATAGTAGATGTCTAGTGGAATTTCTGCCTCAGTCAGAATGTTCCTGCGCAAATTAGAAATAAGCAAATTCAATCACTAATCCTGCCTGGTGGTGTTCTCTCAATGTCATATCCACTGACAGGCAATGAACATGTCACATTATACATTAACATGAATCTGGAGAGGCATGTGTCCCAAATATCAGTATGAGTTATGGATTTCACATGGAGTTGAGTTTCAAACCAAACACAGACAAATTATTGGAGTTATTTGTAAAAAAACCCCCAGCCCTCTGGAAATGATCAGTGTTCATAAAGACTTAGAATAATCATGGTAGATTTATGAAGTTTAGATGGTCCAGTAGTGAGGTAAGGGTAGCTGTTAAATAGATAATCTAAATGAAATTCAGAAACACTGCATTACATATGAATAAAGTGCTGTTTTCTGTAGTAGTAAAGGAGGTAAGCAGAGTGGTATAGACAGCAATACTAATGTGTGCACACTGCATGGCATAACATGCACATGCACACACTTAGACACACACACGCACACACGCACACACACACACACACACACACACACACACACACACACACACACACACACACGCACGCGTGCACACGCACAAACACAGACTGCATTTGCCCCTTGATAATTTGTAACATAGGTCTAAGCATTTCAATTGTATGATGAGATTTTTTTCACACAATTTTATTTATTAAACTGTTTTTATCCAAAGAGAAGGAAATGGCATGCTGTCTTCTTCATTTCCAGATATAAATGAGTATTAAAGCATTATATCCACCATTGATATTTTATTAATTCCCGATGAAGGGCTCATGTTAGTCTAAAAGTTGAAGTAGCAGTATAGTGAAACCTACACTGCTCTATTAAAATGTATTACATCAGCTGGCACTGCACTCTGAATAATCCACAAAGTATTAATAGTTGTACTGAAGGAATGATATAGCTTGAAGAAAGGGAATCAAAAGAGCAAACATAATGGTCAGGGAGGCAGCGTTGGTTTAGAGAGGGTAAGGACAGGTCACAGCTATTGTGTTGAAAATGTCTAATAATTAAAGGCTGAAAAGCAGAATAATTCCAAAGTTATTCTAACTAAAAGGGTGAAGCATCATTATGGAACAAAGTTTGAAGATTAGAGGGTAGCTGCTATGTAGCTAAAGATCAGAACTCAGGAGACTCCGCCTCACAGACAGGGTTGTTATGTAGTAAGCTCATGAGACTCAGCCACACAGACAGGATTGTTATGAAGGAAGCTCAGGAGACTCAGCCTCACAGACAGGGTTGTTACGGAGTAAGCTCAGGAAACTCAGCCTCACAGACAGAATTGTTATGGAGTAAGTTCATGAGTCCCAGCCTCACAGGCAGGATTGTTATGGAATAACCTCAGGAGAGCCAGCCTCACAGACAAGATTGTTATGGAGTAAGCTCAGGAGACTCGGCCTCACAGACAGGATTGTTATGGAGTAAGCTCAGGAGCCACAGCCTCACAGACAGGGTTGTTATGGAGTAAGCTCAGGAGACCCAGCCTCACAGACAGGATTGTTATGAAGGAAGCTCAGAGTCTCAGCCTCACAGACAGGATTGTTATGGAGTAAGCTCAGAAGACTCAGCCTTCCAGACAGGGTTGTTGTGGAGTAAGCTCAGGAGACTCAGCCTCACAGACAGGATTGTTATGAAGTAAGCTCAGAAGACTCAGCCTCACAGACAGGGTTGTTATGGAGTAAGCTCAGAAGACTCAGTCTCACAGACAGGATTGTTATGGAATAACCTCAGGAGAGCCAGCCTCACAGATAGAATTGTTGTGAGGTTCATGAGATTCATCCTCACAGACAGAGTTGTTATGGAGTAAGCTTCAGCAAGATCTGATCTTTATGGATTCTGTGGGCAGCAAGAAACAAGCTAGCAAAGGATCTTAGCCATGCCTCTCAACTTCTTTGCTCATAAATTCTTTACAAAACCAAAACTAATTGAGAGACAATGGCCCAAAAGCAGGGGCATTTTTAAATATTACTCTAATTCACATAAAAAGAGGATACCAGTTTTTTTGTCAATGTTCATTTTTAGAACAATAAGAAGTAAGAAACTCTAATAACAATCAAGGACATTTGGCAAAATCAGGGACAATTGAGAGGTATGTTTTCAGCTGAAGCCCATTCAGAAACATGTAGGACCATAGTTCAGGGCTATAGTAGTAGGTAATACAGGGATGAAATATGAGTAGTTTTCCAAAAGCTGAACTGTGTTCATATATATATATATATATATATATATATATATATATATATATATATATATAAATATATATATATATATATATATATATATGTATAAAAAACTTTGGAGTCTGCAGGCCCTTCCTGTGTTCATGTGGGTTTCCACCGGGTGCTCCGGTTTCCTCTCACATTCCAAAGAAATGTAGTAGGTGAATTGGAAACTGTAACTTGGCTGAAGGTGAGAGTGTGTGTGCGAATGAGAGGTACAATTGAACTACTGCAGCAGGGCTAGCCACCTGGCAGTGTAAACCATGGCTCGAGATGATTGTCACTGCTGAAGTGACACCCCAACCCCATGTGCAAAATGGGAAAAGGAGTTGTGGATGGATGGATTACTTGTGCAGATACACATAAATGTACAGTTACACTTACACACATGAAGGTATAAACATGCTTAATCTGGCTGTTTAAATGAGTGTAGTAGAATGACATACATTAGGTGTACATTTAAATGTATTAGTGTTAGTTTTATGTGTCTTCATGAGTTGTGTAGTACTTGATTGCTATAGATAAATGCAGGACTGGGGTGTATATTATCAGATCAGGGGATACAGGGGAAGAAGGCACTCTGCAAAATGAAAAAACAACAACACTTTAAAGCTCTAAGAAGAAGTTTCAGTATTTACTTTTTTTTTTTTTTTTGTTCAAATCGGTTCATTAGTTGAAGTTTTGGAACTCTCAAAAACACATCTCAGACTTTTAATGAGACATAGTCAGATCTGTTAGTCAGCCTGTAAATGTTTCATCTCCCAGGCCCTAACTTGTAAATGTTTAATTTCCCAAGCTCCTTCTTACATTTATCAAGCATATCAGAACTTGTCAGAGATTTGGAATGCATGGCTAGGTTTAGAAAGGCCCTTGTGGTCATTAACCTAATAAACACCTAGGGACCTGTGACCCTATGGAAATAAAAAAAAAAAAAAACATGCAGCTCAGCAATTGCCTGCTGGCTTTGATCATGACAATACACTCTGAAATTCATACTGTACTCTACTGTTCATTCAACCGCATTCTGGGCTTCAGAACTGTTTGACTGAACTGTTAAAGGACGGTTTAAGCATGCTACTGTACAGAACAAGATTTCAAAAGTGATCTCATTACCCATTACAAAGGCAACAATCCTATTATATAAGGATGTAGTGTTATAGTTCACAAAGCTGAAAATATGAAATTTCTTAATTTCTTCCCGAGGAGTTTAAGGGCAATGGGTAAGGCAGGTGTGCATGGTGGAGGTGGTGGTGGGGGGTTGTGGCCATCATCTGGTAGTGTTTAGGGGATTTCTGAGTGTACCTAATATGCTCCTCATTTCAGTTGAAAAGCACAGTTCCATCCCACAGTTCTGCACTGAACTTTGTGGGGATGCACAGCTCTACACAACCACAACTCTCAGATAAAATACTGTGTGTCATTTCATAGGCTAAGTATCCTGAATCCTAAGTGCATGAGCTGAGGTTCTTGTCTATATTCTGATGACATTCTTATGGACTGGACTACACCAACATCCAGTCCTCAGGAAGGATGAGTGGACATTAGCAAGTCACTCCTATTCCTCCCTAGCCAGTTCCTCTGGTGTTTGGACATGGACATCTGGGGTGTAGATAGTACCAAATTCTTTACACCACAGAATGGAATCAAGGAGCCTTAATCCTCACCACTAACACCAGTGAGGGATGTCCATATAAGTAAAGGATAATAAATATGCACATAGTAAATTACAATTTCCCTTAAGAGCACACAGAGATCACAGTCAGTCTGGGGCTGGTTTCTCCCTTTCTCTCCAGGTCCCCAATAAGACTCCCCACTGGCACAGCTATAGGGTCCAGATCACAGCCTAGTGGGCAAGCTAAAACCTCCAGGACCCTCTCTGCCCAACCAGTGCTCTGTGTCCCTGCCCAAGTAGCTCACACACACACACACACACACACACACACACACACACACACACACACACACACACACACAAACACACACACACTTTGAGATAAGAGTTTATACAACCACACAGACACTCCTGGGGAAGGCTGGCACAGGTTCTCCAGTTGTGCCCCTTTTACCCAGACTATATGGTAGAAAACGCTGCCACCAGCTACTCAGAGGCTCTTATGAAAGGGTGTCCAGTTATACTGTGCAACACTATTATCCAATTGGTAAGTGCAACCAAACAGTCAAGACTTATTTGGAGTGGCTTGGTACAGTATCACTATATACATGCAATGTACTCTTAGAGCTTAAATTATCTCTACACAAAACAGCCACAGTTGAAAGGTTTAAAATATTTAATAATAAATAATAAAAACACAAGACAATACTTCTTACTACACAGTGCTAGTCAAGAGTTCAGAGAGCACAGAGAAATGTTTAAAATAATACAGTAGAAAAGTTCTGACATCACAGAAAAACAAACTAGTCTAATCCTCCTATTTCCTAGCTATATCTAAGAGAAAACACAGTTCTAAAATCCTACTTACATATAGACACAGGCAGAGTGGTGAGTTGGATATTCTCAAGACAAATGTTCAAATGCTTTCATTCTTTCTGTCCTTAAATTGATAACGCAGTACCCCTGATTCATTTTAATGGTTTTATGCTTCCTAGGCTAACAGACTTTCAGAGGTTACTAGCCCTTGATCTTGCAGCTGGTCAGGAAGCCAGAGCAATAAAAGAAATTCTACATGCAAATTCTAGCCATTAACTCTGGCCTCAAAACAATAGGCAGACTGCCTTTATCTAGACATCTCAGCTCCAAGTTTTGACATCAAAGAATTGACTTATCAGCTTTGTTATAGCAGAGTGCACTGTTACATTTTTGCAGTTCCACATTTAACATAATTTGTTCCTATTTAAGAGAACAAGCCCATGGCTTATATTAATATTTACAAATGACAGAATTATCTACACAGTTCTATCTGGCTAGGCTGGCAGCCTTCACCTATCTTCACACATCCCCCCCCCCCCGGGAAACTCAAGCTAGGTCTTCAAGTGACCATTGAGAAACGTTGCTTGAGAGGGTTAGGTCTATCTGAGTATACCCCATTCCCTGTCTTGAGAGCCCATCTGCATTGGCATTGCTAATCCCACTGTGGTGCTGCACTGACATATCATATGCTTGCAACCCTAGGCTCCATCTTAGCAACTTGGCATTTTGCTGGCTGACTCTGTGTAACCATGTTAGGGGGTTGTGATCTGTCACTACAGTGAATTTTCTTCCATACAGATAAGGCTGAAGATTCTGCAGTGCCCACACTATGGCTAGACATTCCTTTTCTACAGCTGCATAGCATTCCTCCCTGGGTTGACGCCTATGACTGAGATAAAACACTGGGTGCTCCGCTCCCTCTGAAGAAATCTGGCTAACTACAGCCCCCACCCCATGGTTTGAAGCATCCGCCTGCATAACAAAGTATTTGCTGTAATCTGGACTGGCTAACACAGGGGGCCCTACCAAAGCTTCCCTATGCTTCTGGAATGCCTGCTCACATGCTGGGGTCCATACTACCTTATCTGGCCTGTTCTTCCTTGTCAGGTCTGTGAGGGGATCAGCTATGGTACTATAACTGGGGATGAACTTTCTGTAGTACCTTGCTGTCCCTAAAAATGCCCTCACCTGCTTTCTGGTAACAGGTGCAGGTCATGTCTGAATGGCTTTTACTTTGATAGGTTCTGGCCTGATCTTACTACTCCCCACTCTATGTCCAAGGTAGGAGACCTCTACCATATCCACCTGACATTTGCTAGGCTTAATGGTCAACCCTGCCCTCTGTAGTCTGCCCAGCACCTCCCTGACATGCTGAAGGTTCTCTTACCAGGAATGGCTGCAGATGGCAATATTATCTAGGTAAGCAAGGGCAAACCCAGCCTCTGGAAAGTTGCTGGAACATTTTTCATCCCAAAGGGCATCTTTGTGAATTCATACAAGCCAAAAGGAATCACAAAGGCTGACTTCTCTTTAATGCTGGGAGTCAAGGGCACCTGCCAGTAACCCTTGGTAAGATCAGTGGTTGTAGGGTATTTAGCCCCATGCAGCTGCTCTAGAGCCTCATCTGTCCTAGGCATAGGGGAAGCATCTGACTCTGTGTGACTATTTAATTTCCTGTAGTCCACGCAGAACCTGGTGCTGCCATCCTTCTTTGGTAATGGCACCACTGGGGAGGCCCAGGGACTGTTGGACTCTTGAATTACCCCTAGTTCGAACATCTCCTATATCTCCTCCCTCAGAGTCTGTTTTACTCTCTCAGGCACCCTATAAGGTGCCTGCCTAATAGGCCTTTGGGGTCCTCTATCCACGCAGTGCTGCACCGGGTGGGTACACCTTGGTTTCCCAGTGAACATGTCCCCAAACACCTGTAACACTGCTCGGATTTCTCAAACTTGGGTAGGAGATAGCTGCTGGGACATTGCTACCCCTTGCACTGAGACTTCAGTCCGAGCCTCACTGAGGAGATGAGTCACCAGATCTTTCCTCAGACTCCTCCTGCAATCCACTGCAAATGCTCAGCACAATGGCCTCCCTATCATGGTAAGGTTTCATTATGTTAACATGGCACAATTTGTGCCCCTGCCTCCTGCCTAGCAGTTCCACCATGTAGTTAACATCACTTACCTTTCTTACCATCTTGTAGGGTCCCTCCCAAGCTACTTGCAGCTTGTTGTGTTTGACAGGAAAGAGAACCATTACCTACTCTCTAGCTTGGGCATTCCTGTCGTATCACACCTTTTTCTGTTGTTGGGCTTCTGTCAGGTGCTCCTGGGCGAAGCCCATGACTTCCCTAAGCCTTGTTCTGAGATTTAGGACATATACCACAACAGACTCCTTGTGAGGTTCACACTCACCTTCCCACTCATCTCAAATTAAATCTAGAGTCCTCTCACCCTATGCCCATACAGCAACTCAAAGGGTGAAAAACCTGTGGATTCCTGGATAACCTCTCTGTAAGCAATCAACAGATGGGGCAAATATTTATCCCACTCCCTCTTAAACTGGTCTGCAAATGCCTGTAGCATGGACTTGATCATAGAGTTTAACCTCTCAACCAGACCATTAGTCTGGGGATGGTAGGGGGTGGTCTTCAGGTGCTTCACCCCACAGTACTTCCACAGACAAACCAGGCAGCAGGTCTGACATGAAATTGGCACCTCTGTCAGTCAGTATTTCTTTTGGGAAACCTACCCTGCTGAAAATCTCTAACAAAGCATTTGCCACCTTTTCTGCCTCAACGGAGGACAGAGCCACTGCCTCAGGGTATTGCATAGCATAATTCACTACCACTAGGAAATACTTTTTCCCTGTGGAACTTGCAGTACTCAGAGGCCCCACAATATCCATAGCTACCCTCTGAAATGGCTTCTCAATCACAGGCAAAGGCATCAAAGGAGCTTTCACCTTGTCTCCTGCCTTGCCTACCTTTTGGCACTGCTCACAGGTCCTGCAGTACCCTGTTACATCTCTGGAAATTCCAGGCCAATAGAAGTTCTGCATAATACATCTCTTTGTACATTTTATGCCTATATGACCTGCAAAGGGAATATCATGGGTTATGACTAGAAGTGCCAGATGCTAGGATCTAGAAACTACCAACTGGTGTACTCTCTCACTCTCTAGCCCTCCCTCAGGGGTCCACTCTATATACAGTAAGCCTTTGTCCCAGTATACAGATTCCCCCTTCCCTTGAGAATCAGGTGCCTCCGTAGCTACCTGCCTCTGGCCTTGCAATGTAGGGTCTGAGAGCTGAGCCTGTCTCAACACTCTCTTTGTAACCCTTCCCAGCTCCCCTTCCACAGGAAGTCTGGCATCCTATGACAGTGGTGCCTCACTGTCAGCCAGGGTACTACTACTCACCTCCACCCTTGCAGTCTGTCTGTCCAAGGGAACATCAGTGCCCACAAGCAGCTGTGGCTCACCTTCAGTCTCACAGTTACAGAGTAGCTCCCTCCATGAAGTAACCACCTCACCAGTCCTGACTGCAAGTATGCTGTCTGCCTGGGTATCCCCCAGGCTACCAGACCCACATGCTTGTCTCCTAGCCTCACTGCATGTAACTGCATAAGCACATGATACTGCCTCATCCAAATCCTTCCCTATCAGGATATCTGCAGGATGGTAGTTCAGTACCCCTGTTATCTCAAGACAACCTGCTAATGGCATTTTCTCTTTCCCACTTACTGGGTCTCTCACCTTTTGTTCCCCACCTTGCCTCCGTGGACATCTATATGCCACATGGCCCCACTGGTTGCATTCAAAACATTTAACACTAGGTCTTGGACATGTACCTGGACTACTGGCTTTCCCTGCTTATGGCAGATTCTGTTGTGGCAGTCTGTGCTGCCCACCATGAGTTCCTTTAGACCAATGAGCAGTACTGGGGTCCCTTTCTTGTGCAGGGATGCCTTGCTTGCTAGGTATAGGTCTCCCTTCTTCCCCAACTCATCTGAAGTAGCACATTATCTATCAGCTAACCAGGTCCTCATGTCCTCAGGCAAAGTGCTAAGGGCTTGTTGCCTCACCAAAAGGTCTGCCAGCCCTTCAAAAGTGGTGACCTGACATCCATGCACCCACCTTTGAAAATAAGTACTCAGTTCAGCAGCATATTCACACACATTTTCATCTGCCTTGCATCTATGCTCACAAAACTTTTTCCTATATGTGTCAGGTGTTAGCTTAAA
This sequence comes from Protopterus annectens, assembly GCF_019279795.1. Taxonomy (NCBI): domain Eukaryota; kingdom Metazoa; phylum Chordata; order Ceratodontiformes; family Protopteridae; genus Protopterus; species Protopterus annectens. The sequence goes on along the minus strand of NC_056751.1, from coordinate 671,923,868 downwards.
ACATTCTAACAAGTGATTTTTAACAGCAGTATAATCAAAATATTCACAATCAGCAAGTTTAGACAACACAGTTACAGCTTTAGAATGGAGTAAGGAGGTTAGGAACCAAACCCAGAGCCTTTGGTCAGCATCATACTGTTTACATACCCTCTCAAACATATGAATGAAACTATCAAAATTATCCCCCTCTGTAAAGTGTGGAAGACATTTACTGACCTTTTGTGCTTCTGGGGTCCAGTTACTCCCTTCCCCATTACCTCCATGACTCTGGTGAAGAGTCAGCATCTCCTTCTCATGCTGCCTCTGCCTCTCCTTTTCCTCAGCTTCCAGGCATAGTAATTTCTCATTCTCCTCAGCCTGTAGACATCTCAGTCACTCAGCTGCTTCTATTTCCAAATGCATAGCCTCCAACTCAAGTCTCTTTAGCTCCAAATGGATTTTAAGTCCTTTGCAGATAAGTTGACCTGTCCATTCTCCGAGGGTGCTACATCTCCACTGCCAGTCTGATTGTACTCCTGGTTGTGGTTTTCTGATGCAGCTGTGATCAAAGCTGCAATCATGTCTGCCTTAGTTAGGTTTCCATGCACCAGTCCCCTAGCCTGGCACATCTCAGCCAGCTGGCTCCTTGTCAGCTTTCCGTACTCCTCTGTTGACATGCTGCCTGCTCTCCCTGACTAACTAAGCTAACAAAAGAAATAAAACGATTGTGATCTGAACTCTGAGTATTCACTGCATGGCTGATTTAGAGTACAAAACACCTTCAGTGATCACTGTACACACGCTACAGGAATTCACTCTACCCACACCACTACAAGCCAATTAGTATTTGCCAACCAATTAATATGTGGTGTGGCTATCCCACCACTGCCAAACAATTAATATGTGATGCCCGTGCACTGGCCCAGCAATCAAGGAGCCTTAATCCTCACCATTAATACCAGTGAGGGGCGTCCATATAAGTAAAGGATAATAAATATACACATAGTAAATTACAATTTCCCTTAAGAGCACACAGAGATCACAGTCAGTCAGGGGCTGGTTTCTCCCTTTCTCTCCAGGTCCCCAATAAGACTCCCCCACTGGCACAGCTATAGGGTCCAGATCTCAGCCTAGTGGTAAAGCTAAAACCTCCAGGACCATCTCTGTCCAACCAGTGATTTGTGTCCCTGCCCAAGTAGCTGACACACACACACACTTTGAGATAAGAGTTTATATAACCACACAGACACTCATGGGGAAGGCTGGCACAGGTTCTCCAGCTGTGCCCCTTTTACCCATACTATATGGTAGAATACACTGACACCACCCAGCTAATGTTTATCAGCTACTCGAAGGCCAATATGAAAGGTGTCCAATTATACTGTGCAATAGTATTATCCAAATGGTAAGTACAACCAAACAGTCAAGACTTATTTGGAGTGATTTGGTACAGTATCACTATATACATACAATGTACTCTTAGAGCCTAAATTATCTCTACACAAAACAGCCACAGTTGAAAGGTTTAAAAATATTTAATAATAAATAATAAAAACACAAGACAATACTTCTTACTACACAATGCTAGTCAAGAGTTCAGAGATCACAGAGAAATATTTAAAATAATAAGAAAAAACTAGTCTAATCTTCCTATTTCTTAGATATATCTAAGAGAAAACACAGTTCTGAAATCCTAATTACATGTAGACACAGGCAGAGTGGTGAGGTGGATGTTCTCAAGACAAATGCTCTAATGCTCTAATGCTCTCATTCTTTCTGTCCTTAAATTGATAACACAGTACCTCTGATTCATTTCAGATTAGATAATTTCTTTGTGGTTCCCAGGCTAACAGTCTCTCAGAGGTTAACATCCCTTTAATTTGCAGCTGGTCAGGAAGCCAGATCAATAAACGAAATTATACATGCAAATTGTAGCCATTAACTCTGGCCTCTAAACAATAGGCAGACTGCCTTTATCTAGATGTCTCGGCTCTGAGGTTTTGACATCAAAGAATTGACTTATCAACTTTGTTAAAGCAGAGTGCACTGTTGTTACATTTTTGCAGTTCCACATTTAACACCATTTCTTGCCCATTTAAGAGAACAAGGCTGTGGCTTATATTAATATTTACAAATGACAGAATTATCTACACAATTTTATCTGGCTAGGCTGGCAGCCTTCACCTATCTTCACAATATGACATCTTGATTTTGTTTTACTGTATTAAAAGTTTTGTAGTACAATGTATGGAGCAATGGGTTTGTGTCTATAACTTTCACTTCTGCTTTCTTAAACTGAAGACCAGTGTTTAAATATTATTTTTTTTTTTGTATAAATGAGTGTTGCTGAGGACTAACTAAATAATCTTTATGGCAGGGCATTCAATAGCCAATCTGTTGATCAGTATGTTGAACTCAGTGCAAAAATGAGTAAAGGATGCAGTGAGATTGCACAAGCTGCAGAAGGAATACAAAAACAGTCCTGGCATGAGAAATAACTTATGGGATTGGGTGAAAATGGAATAGGGAAAAAAAAAATACAAAAAAAAATGTAAATGAAATAACTCTAGCAATGTTTAGCTTACTCAAGGCTCCATGCAACATTAACTTATCTCACAGGAGAATTCAAGATGCATAATTATTCAAACACATGAAATTACCTTACTTTGTACATCCTGACATTACTAATAATAACTCTACCTTATATTGTAGTAATGGCTGAATTCTCCTTTTCATCCATTACATTATTATTATTATCATTGTTATTATTAATTTTTATGATTATTACAAGTCCTGTTGTTGAACTGTGTGCCTATTATTTTCCTACACATGTTATAAAATCACTCTGATGGAGGCATTTCAGCTTTTGACTCGAGTGCGGTATTGGTGCTGTGGTAGCATTGTCATCTCACAGTAAGACGCTGTACGGTTCAATTCTCAGCTAGAGCGTCTTCTGCGTGGAGACATGTGTGAATGGGCATACCTTCATTGAAGGTTGTGTATCAGAGCTGGCAACTCGGCACATAAAAATCTACTGCCAGTCGTTACTGGACCGGAGTTCAGCTGTGGCGACCCCTAACTGGGAAAAGCCAAAAGACACAACAAGACTTTAAAAAATTAGACTTTATGAAGGTCTCACTGTTGCTTGTTTCTTACCCTTTTGTAGCCTAGTGAAACTGTCTTATGACTAATTTGGTATGAAATGAAAACCAAACATCCCTTTCAGGAAGTTAATCGTTCATGTAATTTTAATTACTCCATCATATAGAGTACATTCTGATGTAGCATATACAGAGGTTTTTTTTTTTTTTTTTTTTTTTGCTTCCTCTAAGCATCATCATTGCTGGTCTCACCTCCCATGCCCTTTCCACACTGTCTGGCAGCTCACTCACTGAACCCCTTGACTTTATTGCTGTATTGCTGGGGTTGATTACAAATCCTTAGGTGTCTAAGATTGTGGCATATCAAAACATCCATCCATGAGGGTTTTACTTATATGACCCCCCCATTCCCCCCATGTGGTAATATAGCATGGCCTAGGTGGGCATACAATCTGGGCAAGTGGGATATCACCCCCAATTCTGCAGCAGTTCAGCCAGGCCCACTTTCCACGATTTAACACCCCCCCAAGTGACATCCCCAGCCTCCACCAATGATCATCATAGGTAGATGCCTACACATCACCCACCTTACCCCAGGTTAGGCACACCCATAGCTTCCCCTGCCACTCTGTCAGTCACTTGAACTGCTAATTGAACCCAGGTCACCTGGGCCATCATCGGGTGGTTATCCGTCTATGACATCGGAGTAGCTATGTAGCAAATACAAAGGTTTTCTGTGTTTAAATATTAGTTTTGTAATAGCCAACACTGTTTCCTGTCACTTAACAACATCTCCTGGTTTGTTTTTATGCTCCATCTTATTACCGTTCTGAAAATTAACAACTGGCACAGAAACTCATACTTACTAGAATTTGTCTCTGCCATCATCAGCATAGCAGTAAACACAATAAATATGGGCAACTTCATCGTTCAGATAATCTAAACATAAAGAAAAAGTACAGAAGACAATAGTTATAGGCAAAAGTGTTAGGAACCTATTATTACCACTGCTGAAAGTCGAAAATATAAAGTAACTGGTGCTTGTAAGTGAAGCTGAGAATGACAACAAAAAGAACAATGGTGACATTCTTAGTACTAGATCTATGACTGCTATGAAGGAATATGACTTTTCATGTATATAGTCCTTTCTGAGCTAAATAAAGTTGCATTCTGAGATAAATAATTCTTTATGTGAAAGACACAACAAAAAAATTACTGAGCTGTAAAAAATTGGTAGAGGAAATTGTGATCATAAAATGTACTGACAGAGAAAAGGCTAAAATATTTTAACATCCAGCTGTGTGTCTCATACTCCTCCACTAAATACAACAGGTAACAACTAAGTAATAAATAATCAGCGGAATAAATCTACATTTAAAAACATTGCAAATTATTAACTACACTGATTTCTAATCTACAAACATTTGTTAAATTGTTATTTAGTTCATAAGGCATTAAGATATCTTCCAATAATGTCTTTTAATGGTCATAGTTTTATTATTTGTCAAGTGATAAATTCAATCTTAAGGCCGAATCCAATATAAAACACGATGAATAACACTGAAAATATGAACATTCCTTTATCATCCTTGAACATACACACAAACACACACAGGCACACACATTCACACACACACACACACACACACACACACACATATATATATATATATATATATATATATATATATATATAAATATATTATCTGTACTATTTAACGAATGACCATTTGACAGAAAGTGAAATGGCTGAGCACACTTTTGCAAAAGTGCTTTTCACCGAAAAAAACACTTTCGTGAAAATGGGCTAAAAAAAAAAAAAAGATAAAAAATGTGGGAAATGGCTGTTGCTGAGATTGTAGCACAGTGGGGACAAGGGAATATCCCGTTTTCCCACTGTAGTACAGTCTCGGAGTTAGAATATAAAAGCGGGGGGGTGTGTGGAGGGTGCAACGTGAGTACTGTGTTTTTTTTTTATTTGGTTGTTTTATAATTTTTTTTGAACACTTTAGTGAAAGTGCTTTTTCAGTGAAAAGCACTTCCGCTCAAGTGTGTTCAGTCATTTACGTTTTGGTGGAAACGTGATTTCGTGCAATAGTCTTAGATCCATATCTATATATATATGTGTGTGTGTGTGTGTGTGTGTGTGTGTGTGTGTGTGTGTGTGTATGTGTACTGAAATTAAAGAAAACATCCAACAATTAAAGTGTATAAAGTCAACGTTGACACACTACTACACATGCACTGAGCATGCAAAATGTAAACTAGAAAAACTAAATAAAACATCACATTTTGTTGGTGGGCAAGCTCCCATACCCTGCCACATCCACTGATTTTATACACATATATATATATATATATATATATATATATATATATATATATATATATATGTACACATACACATGTATATATACATATATATGTATGGATGGATCTACTTCTAATACTCAAATGGCTACATCGGGTATTTCATTTCCATTTTCACGAGACGGAAATGAAAATGAAATACCCGAATGGTGAATTTATTCCAGGGCAAGTAAACACTTGCCTAAACTTCAAAGAAACACACATCAGACTAAATATAACCCACCTAGGTGGGGGGCTACGTCCTGGCACCCCCACCCCCTAACTATATCTACCAAATCTGGGATCGCACTACAGTGTACAAAATGGTATGTTGGGCAAGTATTTATTTCCCTGGGAAAAAATTGTTGTTCAGGTATTTTGTTTTCGCGATTTTTGTCTCATGAAAATGAAATTTGATAATATGGCAGTTTGAGTATTAGAAGGGGATTCAGATATTTATTTTTATATATCTATCTATATATATATATATATATATATATATATATATATATATATATATATAGATATATATATATATATATATATATATATGTATATATATATATATATATATATATATATATATATATATATATATATATACTTCAAAGTATCAAAATGCCACATCATCGAAACACATAGTTTTGAGACATCACCGAATCCTTAAAACATCAAACACCCAGAACCATAAAACCTAACCCCAGGAAGTGAACCACCTTGCCACCATTGGTGAACCTTGCCCTTTTCTCATTGTAGTGCAATCTCAGAGTAAAAATAGTTAGTTGGGGGGTTGTGGTAGGTGAAGTCTCCCACATTGGGGAGTGCGGGTGGTGAAGCCCCCCCACTTTGGGAGGGTCTTACTTGCTGCATAGTTTTTTTGTCCAACAAGTTGTTCACTTCCCAGGGTTAGGTTTCATGGTTCTGGGTGTTCGATGTTTTCAGGATTCGGTGATGTTGTCTCGATGATATGGGTTTTGCTGATGTGGCATTTTGATACTTTGAAGTTGACCCATATGTATGTATATATATATATATATATATATATATATATATATATATATATATATATATATATATATATAGATAGATATAGAAATGTATGTATGTGTATATATATATATATATATATATATATATATATAAAGGGCATATTTCCCTACCTCGAAAAATATGCAGTCTCACACATGTTTTGATCATCTGAGTAGTTGACTCTGTTTTGTCAGATAAACAGATGTCTACCAGTGAGAGCACTGATTTATTTCTGTGGACCCATATCTATCTATCTATCTATCTATCTATCTATCTATCTATCTATCTATCTATCTATCTATCTATCTATCTGTCTGTCTGTCTATCTGTATATATAAATAGATATAGCTATAGCTATAGCTATAGCTATAGGTATAGATATCGATATAGATGTACACCACATAGCAATCCAGCACAGCAGCAGTTACCACAGGCTACAGGGGTTTAAAAAAGTGCTAAAAAAGAAAAATCCAGCAGCCAAGGATCAGAAATGCTATATCAAAATTTATTAAAAAACTATTTCAAACAAATCCAGGATCCTTTGCAAAAGATTCTTCAGTAAGTAATATTTTACCCAGTGAGGATCACTCTGGGTTCTTTGGAGCGACTTTTAAATAAATTTTCACACTGCATTTCTGGCCCTTGTCTGCTGGATTTTGTCTTTGTTTTGCTGTGTGGGCATGTGTGTGTGTGTGTTTGTGTGTGTGTGTGTGTGTGTGTGTGTGTGTGTGTGTGTGTGTGCGCATGTGTGTGTGTATGTACATGATATTTCAATACAAACCAGTATGCGGACCCTTTGTGGGCATGTCTTCAAACAGGTCACTGATTTTGTTATGTGAGATTTTTTTTAAATAGAAAGTAGGATGAAGGGAGGTGACTCTGTGATAGAAGACAGAAGATATGTCGTTGATAGTTTAGGAAGGCTGACTAATTTCTCTGACAAAGTCGGACTGATTAAGTGGTCCTTGAATAGTTTACATTAGGTTTAGAGTGGATTTGTTGTCAGAGGATTAAGGGACCAATTAGTAGCTTGAACTCATCCTGGAAATGCTTGGGTTTATTAAAGAGGGGACGCTGCTTGGATTTGAGAAGTTTTGTTTTGTGATTCATTATGGATTGTTTAGCCAACTTGGATGGTCACTATGGTAGAACAGTTAAAAGATGACAGATTTTTTTTCTAGTTTGCTGAAATTTTGTGTGGATTGGTATTTGAAGGAGATCTTAGGAGGGGAAATTTTTAAAAACAAATAGCTGATCTGAAAGATGACTTCTGAGTGATTACTGAAGGTAGGACATTCTTTACGAGATAATATGCATGTGGACTGGTAAAGGACAGAAAATTAAAGAGAAACCACCTGCCTCCCCACAATGGATGATGTAATGGTCTTACCACGCTAACCTTGTTTTAGGGAGGAATGAATGTGGCAAACAGCTCTCACATCTGCAGAATACATGAGCTGATTGCTGAACTTGAATAAAGCTCATTGCTAACCAGGAAAATGAAGCAAAAAAATATATATACTGTAACAAAAAAAGGCATTTAACAAAGCAATGCAATAATCATAAATAATACATTTAAATAATAAATAGTACACCATTAACCAACAACCTAAATACCTAGTAAAAAGACTAAAACTGTACTACAGTGAATTAAAAAATAAAATCCTGAACAACCTAAATAAACTGCTACTTAATACAACAAAGTCTTAAATATATACATTGTATTATAAACCAATAGTGTAAGTCAAACATTTTCTACAACCTAGTATTGTTTGTGTCTTTCGGCTTTTTCCCGGGTAGGGGTCACCACTGCGGAACTCCGGTCCGCTAATGATTGGTAGTTGATTTTTACGTGTCAAGTTACCAGCCCTGACACACAACCTTCAACAAAGGTATGCCCATTCATATCTCCACGCAGAAGATGCTCTAGCTGAGAGTCGAACAGGACAGCGTCTTACTGTGAGGCGACAACGCTACCGCAACACCACCACCGCGGATAGTTTCTGCAACCTAGTATAATGACATGTAATACTGTAGGATAAGTAATACACACAACATAGTATAATGACATATAATACTATAGTCTCTAAGTAGTATACACAACATAGTATAATGACATATAATACTACACTGTATAAGTAGTACACGCAACATAGTATAATGACATATAATACTATACTCTCTAAGTATGACATATAATACAACACTGTATAAGCAGTACACACAACATAGTATAAAGACATATAATACTACACTGTATAAGTAGTACACACAACATAGTATAATGACATATAATACTACACTTTATAAGTAGTACACCCAACATAGTATAATGACATATAATACTACACTCTATAAGCAGTACACACAACATAGTATAATGACATATAATACTACACTCTATAAGTAGTACACGAGACATAGTATAATGACATGTAACACTTTACTCTCTAAGTAGTACACACAACATGATATAATGACATTTAATACTGTACTGTGTAAGTAGCAGTGCACACAGCATAGTATAAAGACATGTAATACTATGTGTATAAGTAGTACACACAACATAGCATAATGGCATGTAATGCTATGCTGTATGAGTAGTACACACAACATTGTATGACAACATGTAATATTGTGCTGTACGATTAGTATGATTGGTACACATAGCATAGTATAATGACATGTAATATTATACTGTATAAGTAGTACACACAATGTAGTATAACATGTTATACTATGTTGTGTGTACTACTCATACCTACTCCTAGAGGGACTACACACCTACAGGCATATCCACATTATACAAGCAGTCCATCATGCTGTCTCATGCACCCAGTCTGTGTGAGATACCAAAAATTATCAATGTAGGTCATATGCCTGCTGTTGCTTGTCCTTCCAGAACGTGATGAACCATTTACCACTGCAAACCTGTGAATTCAGCCCCCTTATTGCTATACTTACCACTATAGCGCTACTTTTCCTACAGGGAGCTTCAGTCAGATTGCCTGGCATACTACATACAATATTCCATGTCAGTACCACTTTTAAATGTTATACCCTGGGCATGATTACTTTTCACATAATCTGTCTTGCACTACTGGGCACCCATTTATAACACTGTTGAGCTGTCAAACGCTGACTGGAGCCCATGTGTATACCACTGGTTTTGATGATACTGCTGTGCATCTCTGGCATGGCTCACTTCTTATCCTGTGGCTTACATACAGTAGGCCATCTCCACAATGCCCTTCCTTGTCCTTAAGCCATAAATATCACAGGATGGCCATCCTACATCACCATTCATTGTCCATGCTGTCCTAAACTGCACCATCTACAACATGCACCCTCTTACACACAAAAGAACTGCTAACATCCATGCCTTCCTGCCATTTTGACCCATTGTCTGCAATTCTACCTTACCCTGTAGTCTGTTAGGTCAGAAATATTCTTAACATTGACACTGCATGCCTAACATTTTACATTTTCATCCATGTTTATGTCTTATAATCTTACACAGATCTGATTTTTCTCTTTTATGCCTCTCTATTTCTCACTGTCCTTCCTTTACATTTATTTGCTGTTTGTTGTTTTATTTCTCTCCATTTATGGTACAATTTTTTACAGCATCAGCCACAGCTGTGGCTGTGGTGGGGCAGTGGTCACTTCATCCTCACCCTGCCGTCCCAAGCTGGATCTCTATTTTTCTCTAGGCCTTGCTTTCTGTAGGGTGATGAAGGTTGTTTAGTGAGGGGAAGCTGTCTGGTGGGTTTCACTGTAGCATCAGGTTGACTGGCACTGTGATGAGGTGTTGCCATTCCTCTGGGGACACTACCAGTAGGTCACAATATGTTACACAGCAAGAGTTGAAGATGGTGATGATAGTTGTAGTGGATTGCCAGGTTGACATACACCTTGGCCACCTGGAGAATATCCATGAGACACTGTCAGAGATTTTCAGTGTCTGGCTCTGCCCAGATAGGCTGGGTGTTGTCCTGGGCAACATGAAAAGGAGACATCACCCCACCCTATCACCATCATGGTGTCCACTTCCTTGTGCTTCACTCTTATTCACAGTTTGTAGTCTGATCACCCCTATCACCAGTTATCCTCTCTGGCTTTCTGTCCCCTTTTTCTTGCCTCTATTTTTGTGTCAGCACCTCTCTTGCTAGTCTTTGTCTGTGTTCTTTGTTTGTCTGTCTTCATTATCTTCTCTATATCCAATTTCCTGCCCATACCTTCCCCTTACTTACTTCCACCACTGCCTTTAATGCAAAGACTCTCTCCCTCTATCTTTCTCACTATCTCTGTCTTTCTGTCTCTCTCTCTCTCTCTTGTCATATATATATATATATATATATATATATATATATATATATATATATATATATATGTATGTGTGTGTGTGTCTGTGTGTGTATTTTATCTGCCACCCTTTTTCTAAAAAAGAAAAAAATAAACTGCCTTTGCTTCCTCACTCCTATCCCAATTTTTTCTTCCTCTTATCATTCTGTGTATTCTTCTAAGATCATAGGATCACAGGAGATTACTAGGCTAGCAATCCGGAGGTCATTTCAAGACTAGACGTTACATCCCAATGTAATGGCATAGAAATGTTGGTTAATACCCAAGATTGCATTTAGTAATGACTGCCCATCTCTAGGAGGGTTGTGGGTGCTCTTCCTGGTAAGAATTTACAGTGCCCCATCTTTTTGTCCAGGATCCTTTTGAACAGTGTCATAGAGCTGCTCTGTTTCACATGAATAGGTAGCCCATTCCAAAGATGTGGCAGTTGCTGGGAGATAAATCTGTCCCTCCAGCATGTCCTATTTAAGTCGCAGACCATATTTAGGTCCCTGGAATGGGTTGGCCTAGTCCTGTTTGATTTACAGATATGCAGCAAGTTCATTAGTTTTGGGACTGAGATTGCTCTGTAAACCAGATAAATCTCAGACCCAAACCTAATGAACTTGCTATTCTCCCATTCTGAGTATCCTATAACTCCATCTTCTTTCAGGTAATATAAATAATTTGGTAGGGACTTAGCTGTGTCTCTCACCAGTCCTCATAGTGGTAAGACTATGCTCTTGTAAGCTAGCATGCTAATACATGTGGATCATGGGGTTCAGGCGCCTAGGCAGCGAGACATTTCCCTGCGATACATTTTGGCTGGGGACACATGGCTGAAGTGACATTTAGCTGCAGAGAAATATGGCTGTTTGTTTTCCCCCTGTGAATTTGGTTATTGAAGTTGTAGGTATGACAACATTCTTCTCTTTGCCCACAGAGAATTTGCAAACAGCCATATTTCTCTGCAGCTGAATGTCACTTCAGCCATGTGTCCCCAGCCAAAATGTATCACAGGGAAATGTCTCGCTGCCTAGGCGCCTGAACCCGGATCATGTGACTTTCAATCTTTCGTAATATGTGCTAACCCTAATCCTGCTGCTGCCTCTAATTCCAGCCATACACATTTCCATATGAAAAACTTTTTCTTTAACAGTATTACTTCTCAGGCAATGTATGTCTGAAAGCACTGTTACTGTATTGTTGTTGTTTTTTGTTTCAGTTGATCAATCTCAGAAGGAAAGTATTTGTTTTGCCTTGGCTAATGTTGTGGTTTTGGCACTTTTTTATTGTTCTAGTTAGTTTCAATGTGCAGAAATGAATGTATCGTGCACTGATGGTTCTACATGTTGATATTTCAGAATACTTTCTGTTATAATTGATGTTAGTTGTCTACTAATCAGATAAATGAAATAAATCTTCATAGACTCTTTTTCACCAACATATGGTGTACATGGGCTTGGTTAAATAAAATATTTGTGAACAATTTAGAGTAGCCACTCTGCCAGTATGTTTCTGGACACTGATTCATGTTATTCTTTTTTTCGGGTCTATATTAAAAGCCTGAAAGAACTAAAGATTGAGTCTATGTACATCGACACATAAAGGTCGATGTACATAAACAGTGAAACACTAAAACAGTGAAATTTGAAACGCTGAATGTGTTTCCTGGTCAGCAGCATGATGGTGGGGGTAAGGAAATATATCCTCTTCCCCAATGCAGTGTGGTCTCAGAGTTGGTATATTTAGGTAGGGGGGTGTGGGGGTGCAGGGGGGCTTGCTGCCCTGCAAAAGCATGTTAAATGAATCATTTAGTGCTATTTTTTACTTACCTGTGTGGTGCATTCTGATAACAGAATTTGTTTGGCATTTTGGATTTTGCTGTTTTAGTGTTTCGCTGTTTTTGTGCATTGACCTTTATGTTTCGATGTACATAGACTTGATCATTAGTCCTTTTGGGATTCTAATATAGACCCCTTTTTTCATATATGCTTTATCAGTGATGAATAGTAAAATGAAGGACTGATTTACCTCTGTCCATTTCGGTCAGAGTCAGGAGTTCATTGTTGTACACCACAGGGCTGAGAGCATCATTTCATGTTCTTTTTATGATGTTATGTTATCCGAAGCTGAGACAATGTCCATCATACTTTATATTGGTCATTCTTTATATTACCCCCATTGTTATCACATAACTGCACTGTATAAACTAATTTTACACACAGTATCTACCATGCTATTACCTAGGGACTAGTTTGTCCACCTTTACTTCTCTAAAGACCTGGTAATTTATGTTTCTTTCCTTCACTCTATGAACTGTTGTTGCCTTCTGCAAAACAGAACTCCTTAAGGTTCCTTTTCTGTTTCAGTGTCAGTAGATATCTCAATAGTATTAGAAATATTAGCTCATTCCTATTTTTTGTGAAAATCCTGTATCATGCCCTTATTTGCTTCTTTGTATCTATCTATCTATCTATCTATCTATCTATCTATCTATCTATCTATCTATCTATCTATCTATCTATCTATCTATCCATCCATCCATCTATCTATCTATCTATCTATCTATCTATCTATCTATCTATCTATCTATCTATCTATCTATCTATTTATTTATCTGTTTTCTGGAGAAGACCACTGATCTCCATGGACCTTTTTCATACTCAGCCTCGGAGCTGTGTCTGGTTAAGTGACTTGCTCAGAGTCACACAGATCTTTAGAAATAATTTATTTTCACTTTCTTAAAGGAAAACTCAATCTTGAAACTCAAAAAATGTGTTTTCGTATGTTTGGTTCCTGAAACATTTTAATGTATTAAAATCATTCTAAGTGCTTTTTATTAAATTTGAATATGTTTTATCAAAAGTTGGCCATTATGATGTCAACCATACTAATGTGATCTTGTTTTGCTGCTTTGTCTTTTTGTTCCCAGAATCCATTGCAGGTCTCCTTTAAATGAATAATGTTAAATATAAAGGTGATGTTTAACTCCCATTTAAATAGAATGGCTATAGTGTGAGTCAGAGACATCTTATACCACTTCTAAAAAGTGATTACATTTCACTTTTCTTAAATTATCTTTTTCTTAAATTATCCTTACTTGCTTTGCTATGATAAATGTTCTAACTTATTCACAGTAGTTATATATCATCCACAAACTAAAGCTGCTGAACTGGAGGTTTTTCTAAAACTGTAAATTTGTAGTCCTTCAAGTATTGTCAGAGTCTCCTCATGTGCACACTTCTAATGATATATCAATGCTATCAGTGTAAGCCAGGAGCTGTAACTGAAAGCTGTTACTTCAAAGAACTAGTAAAATATGTGTATTTTTATTGTGACTATTGTAGACATTGCTGCATTGGTTCAAAGCTATTTTACATTTATAGCTACTCTTGTGCTATCCATGACCGTACAATGTACAATATTACTTCAAAACAGGCAAAATGTTCTGCTCTTGAATACATCATTATGAGATATTTTTTGTTTACTGAGACACACACATCTTTGTGTATTACATTTTCCTACATCACTTGTCATATTTGCCAACCCCATGCTCTGTTATTTTGTAGCACACTAACACTTCATTGAAACCATAATCTTTGAGCATAGCAAATTTAGTATTAATTCTGTGCTGTATATAAGAATAAAATATCGGTAAAGATATTGCACTTACAAACCTCCAAGTGGATCAGTATTCGAAAAGATGTGGTCAGCTATGTGTACTGATTTTGTTTCTCATCCTCTCTGCAAAAAAGGTAGTGGAGAAAATTTTCTACCAAATTGTGTGTGACATCCCACCACTGCCAAAAAATATGCGGCATGGATATCCCACCTCTGGGCCAGTAATCAAGGTACCTCAATCCTCACTACTGGCACCTGTGGGGGATGTTCACTGGGGGGATAGCAATTGCACACACAGTATATCCAGATGCAGCTCTCTGCATCAAGTGCAGTTTTCCTTAAGAGTACAACACAGTGACCACAGTCAGTCCAGGGCTGTTTTTTCCCTCTTTCTCCAGATCCCCAATAAGACTCCCAAGTGGCACAGCTATAGAGGTGAAATCTCAGCTGACTGTCCAAGCCAAGGCCTCCAGCAACTTTTCTGTCCAACCAGTGCTTCACGTCCCTGCCCAAGTAGCTGACACACACAGTCTTTGGGATTGGATTTACACATGCGCACACACACACACACACACACACACACACACACACACACACACACACACACACACCATACACACGCATGCACGCACACACACACACACACACACGCACACACACGCACACACACACACACACACACACACACACACACACACACACACACACACACACACACAAACACACACACACACACACACCAGGGAAAGGCTGTCACAGGTTTACTAGCTATGTCCCTTTTTGCCCAGACTATAAGGTAGTTATGACTGGCACAAGACACTCCTGCTAGCTACCTTACCCTTCCAAGAGTACCCAATATACTGAGTGAAATTAATATTAATACAAATGATAATTTGACCAAAAGCAAGGCTGTTAGGAGTGGCCCACACAGTGTCACGAAATGAATATGCAAGTTTTCTCAAAAGTTAAATATCACTATAAAGATCAGCCACAATGAAAGGTTTAAATATATTTAATAATAAATAATAAAAGAACAAGAAAATACTAAGTATATATTCACAGTGAAATCAGAGTTAAAAACACAGGAAATATTTAAAATAACATTGTAGGATAGGCTCAGATAAATAAAGAAAAATAATATCTAAACTAAGCTTCACTATATTCCTGACTGTAACTAAGAGTATTACTATACCCTAATAACTTACTAATAGAGCAAGGCAGATGATGTGGTGAGTGGTTCTTCTTGTTATCTGATCCAAGAAAAGAATACAGAATGTTCAGTCTCTCTAAGAGACTTTTCAAAATAATATCTGAACTATTACTGCTGGGATAGCTTGCAGAATGACATCACTTCTTGACATCTGACTTCTAGTTCTCAGGGAAACCCCCCATTGCTGGCAGCTGGCAGGACTTCGTGCCTACCTGTTAAAATACTCACACAAGGGTTTTTGCTCAGATCTTTGGCAGGTGTTGGAAGTCATAAAACAATTTCATTCATCCATGCTTCCAAAGCAGTAATTAATTCACCCCAAAGACAATACACAAAGCTTCCTAATACGGGCTTTGTGTCTTTGGCTGCCTTGAAACCTGTGAGATAGTGTGTTTATGACCTAGCCTATAAAGTGATTTAATTTTAGATATTTTTCTAAAGTTTGCTGGACTGAGGTTAACCCTCCAGTTTCCTCTGTTAAAACATATCCATTTAAATAGTAACAATAGTGCATGTACATTTCTGTTCTCTCCAGTAAGGCACACTGTGCATATATTTCAAACACAAGCACTTTACAAATACCTGTTCAACGCAAACATCTGTAGAAATCAGTTTACTATACACATGACATAGAGTTCTAATACATTTTAACACAAGCATCTTGTATAAATTAATATATTTACAAATGACATAATTATTTACAAAATTCCAGCTAGCTGTGCTGGCAGTACCGCCTTTCATCACACCTCTCCACCTTTTCAAAGATTCAAGCCAGTTTTTCAGTGATCCTTAGAAAAGTTGCTTGAGAGAGGTGAATCTATTTGGGAATACATTACCTCATAACCTGTCTTGAGATCCCAGCATCCTTGGCATTGCTGACCCCAGTACAGTACTGCACCATTATATCATATGCCTGCAACTCTAGGCTCCACCATAATAACTTTGGCTTTTGCTGGATGGTTCCCTGTAACCATAGATCCCCCTCAGACTCCTCATGCCTCCTACTGCAAATACCCAGCACAAGTGCCTCCCTGTCATGGTAAAGTTTCATCATGTTAACATGGTACAATCTATGTCCCTGCCCCCGCCTAGCAGTTCTACCATGTAGTTAACATCACTGACATTCCTTATCACTTCTTTGAAGAATCCCTCCCAAGCTGCCTGCAGCTTATTGTGTCTGACAGGAAGGAGAACTATAACCTGCTGCCCTGCAGCATCTCTGGCTTGGGCATTCCTGTAATACAAGACCTTTTTCAGCTGTTGGGCTCTTGCCAGGTTCCCCTGGGACAAGCCGATGATTTCCCTGAGCCTTGTCCTGAGGTTTAGGACATATGCCACAACAGACTCCTTGTGGGATTCCCTCTCATTGTGAATCAAATCTAGAGGTCCTCTCACCCTAAGCCCATAAAGCTACTCAAAAGGTGAGAAACCTGTGGATTCCTGAGGCTCGTCTCTGTAAGCAAACAATGGATAGGGCTAATATTTGTCCCACTCCCTCTTAAACTGGTCTGCAAATGCCTGTGGAATGGTCTTTAGTGTAGAGATTAACCTCTCCACCAGACCATTAGCTGGGGGTGGTCTTTAGGTGCTTCATCCCACAGTGCTTCCACAGACAAGCCAGTAGGTCTGACATGAAATTGGCACCTTAGTTAGTCAGTATTTCTCTTGGGAAACCCACCCTGCTGAAAATCTCTAGCAAAGTATTTGCCATTTTCTCTACCACAATGGACGACAGACCCACTGCCTCAGGGTATCTAGCAGCATAATCTACTACTACTAGGATATCCTTCTTCCTTGTGGACCTTGGGATACTCAGAGGCCCCACAATATCCATAGCTACCCTCTGAAATGGCTCCTTGATCATAGGCAAAGGCATCAAAGGAGCTTTGCCCTTGTCTCCTGCCTTACCTACCTTTTGGCACTGCTCACAGGTCCTGCAGTACCCTGTTACATTCCTGGAAATCCCAGGTCAATAAAAATTCTCCATAATGCATCTCTTGGTATGCTTTATGCCCATATGACCTATAAAGGGAATGTCATGGGCAATGGCTAGAAGTGCCAGATGTTAGGCTCTGTGTGCTATCAACTGCTGTATTACCTCACCTATTAGCCCTCTCCCAAGGGTCCACTCTCCATACAGTAACCCTTTGTTCCAGTATACAGAGTCCCCTTTTCCTTGAGAATCAGGTGCCTCCCTAGCTACCTCTCTCAAGCCTTGTAATGTAGGGTCTGATATCTCAGCCTGTCTCAACTCTTTCTTTGTAACCTTTCCCAGGTCTGCTTTCACAGGAAGTCTGCTATTGTCTGACAGTGGTGCCTCACTGTCAGCCTGAGTATTACTACTCACCTCTGCCCTTACAGTCACTCTTTTCAAGGGAACATCAGTACCCACCAGCAGCTGTGGCTCATCTTAAGTCTCACTGCTACAGGGTAGCTTCCTCCCTAAAGTAAACACCTCACCAGTTCTGGCTTCAAGTATGTGGTCTGTCTGGGTCCCCCCAGGCTACCAGATCAACATCCCTGACTCCAAGCTTAACTGCGTGTAACCACATGTACACAATATACTGCATTATCAAAATCATTCTCTATCAAGACATCTTCAGGGAAATACTCAAATATGCCTACCTGCTTGCTTCCTATTCTACCCTCCCAGTCAAGGTGAACCCTAGCCAACGTTATTTGGAATGGGGTCCCTTCTAAAGCTCTGACTGGTGTAGACTGCCAAAACAAGTACTGCTCCTCTTTAGCCATTGCAGGCTTCACAATGGTTAGGTCAGAGGCGGTGTCTATCTTAGCTGTGGCCTGTTTTCCATCTACTAAGCAGGATATAACCTCTTGCGGTAGTTTGTTACCCTTGTTGTCTCCAGACAACTTACCACTGGCATTCTGTTATTCCCACTTGCTGGTACCCCTACCTTTTGTTCCCCACATTGCATCTATGGACATCTATATGATACATGGCCCCACTGGTTACATTTAGAACATTTAACCTTTGATCCTGACTGTGTACCTGATACCTGAAGTAGTAGCTTCCCCTGTTACTGGCAGACTCTTTTGGGGCGGTTTAGTTTGCCCACCATGGGTTCCCTTATACTCAAGTGCAGCACTGAGTATCCCTTTCCTGTGCAGTGATGCCATGCTTGCTAGGTATTGTTCTCCTTGCTTCCCCAACTCATCTGCGGAAATGCATTCCCTATCTGCCAATCAGATTCTCATGTCCTCAGGCAAAGTGCTAAAGACTTGTTCCCTCAGCAATAGGTCTGGCAGCTTTTTAAAAGTGGTGACCTGACAGCCACTCACCCACCTATGAAAATAAGTGCTTAATTCAGCAATATCATCACACACACTTTCATCTGCCTTCCATCTGTGCTTACAAAACTTTTTTCTATAAGCTTCAGGTGTTAACTTAAAGCATTCCAATAAACAATTTTTAGCAGTATTATAATTTAAGCAGTCAGTGTCAGACAATTTAGAAACAGCAGTTACAGCTTTACCATGGAGTAAAGGGGTGAGGAACTGCATCTGGAGTCCTGGGTCAACATTATAGTGTTTGCCTACTCTTTCAAACATATGAATAAAGCTATCAAAATTATCACCCTCTGTAAATTGTGGAAGAAATGTATTGACCTTTATTGCTTCT
Source organism: Protopterus annectens (assembly GCF_019279795.1). NCBI lineage: Eukaryota > Metazoa > Chordata > Ceratodontiformes > Protopteridae > Protopterus > Protopterus annectens. The sequence goes on along the minus strand of NC_056751.1, from coordinate 671,904,592 downwards.
GGGGTTCAGTTATTCCCTTCCCCATTACCTCTATAACCCTTTTGAAGAGTCAGCATCTCCTTTTCATGTTGCCTCTACCTCTCATTTTCTTCAGCCTCCAAATGTCTCAGTCTCTCTGCTGATTCTATTTCCAAACATTTGCCCTTCAGTTCAATTCTCTTAACTCCAGATGGATTTTTAAGTCCACTGAGGAAAAGTTGAACTGTCCATTTTCCTGAGACCTGTACATCCCTAAGTCCAGTCTGTGTATTTTCCTGGTTGCTGGACTGTGATGCAGCTGTGGTTAAGGCTGTAGTCCTTTCCCATTTAGTCAGGTTGACATACACCAGTCCTCTGGCTTGGCACATCTCAGCCAACTGGCTGCTTCTCAGCTTGTCATAATCCTCTACAGACATCCTTGCCTGCTCTCCCTGACTAACTAAGCTAACATAAATAAATAAAACTATTGCAATATGAAACTCTGATTATTTATTGTGTGGCTGCTTGAGAGTACAAACACTTTCTTTAGTGACCACTGTTTACAGGCTGCAGGAGTTCAATATTCAAACCACTGAATCCCAATATGGGATGTGGTGATCCCACCACTACCAGCCAATATGTGACATGGATATACCACCTCTAGGCCAGTAACTAAGGAGCCTCAATCCTCACAATTGGCACCTGTGGAGGAACATTCACTGGGAGGATAACAGGTACACCCACATCGTATTTCCAGATGCAGCTCTCTGCATCAAGTGCAATTTCCCTTAAGAGCACACAGAGACTGCAGTCAGTCCAGGACTGGCTTCTCCCTTTTTCTCTAAATCCCCAGTAAGACTCCCCACTGGCACAACTATAGAGTTGATATCTCAAATGAGTATCCAAGCCAAGGCCTCTGCCACCCTCTCTGTCCAACCAGTGCTTCATGTCACTGCCCAGGTAGCTGACACACACACACTCTTTGAGATTTGCTTTACACACACACACACACACACACACACACACACACACACACACACACACACACACACACACACACACACACACACACACACACATCTGGGAAAGGCTGGCACATGTAGTTATGACTGCCACCAGACACTCCTGCCAGTTACCTTAAGGCTCTTCCAAGGGTACCCAATATACTGAGTGAAATTAAAATTAATACAAATGGTAATTTGACCAAGAGCAAGGCTGTTAGGAGTGGCCCACACACTGTCACCAAATAAATAACTATCAAAACATAAATATCTCTACAAAGATCAGTCACCATGAAAGGTTTAAATATATTTAATAATAAATAATAAAAGAACAAGATAATACTAAGTATATATTAACAGTGACATCAGAGTTCAAAACACAGAAAATATTTAAAATAATATTGCAGGACAGGCTCAGATAAATAAAGAAAAGCAATATCTAAACTAAGCTTCATTATATTCCTGACTGCAAGAGAATTACTATACCCTAATAACTTACTAATAGAGAAAGGCAGATGATGTGGCGAGTGGTTCTTCTTGTTGTCAGGCCCAAGACAGAGTACAGAATGTTCAGTTTCTTTAAGAGACTTCTCAAAATAATATCTAAAATATTACTGCTGGGATAGCTTGCAGAATTATATCACCTTTTGTTATCTGACATCTAGTTCCCAGGCAAAACCCCCATTGCTGGCAGCTGGCATGACTTCCCACCTACATGTAAAAATATACACACAAGGGCTTTTGCTCAGATCTTTGGCAGGTGCTGGAAGTCATAAAACAATTGCATTATTTCCTGCTTCTAAAGTAGTAATTAGTTCACACCAAAGACAATACAGAAATCCTCCTAGTACAATCTTTGTGACTCTGGCTGCCTTGAAACCTATGAGATAGCATCTTTATGACCTAGCCTATAAAGTGATTTAATTATAGATATTTTTCTAAAGTTTGTTGGACTGAGGTTAACCCTCCAGTTTCCTCTGTTAAAACATATTCATTTAAACAGTTACAATAGTGCATGTACATTTCTGGTCTCTCCAGTAAGGCACACTGTGCATACATTTCAAACACAAGCACTTTACAAATAAATTTTCAACACAAACGTCTGTATAAATCAGTTTGCTATACACATGACATACAGTTCTAATACATTTGTAACACAAGCATCTTCTATAAATTAGTTTGATATTCACAAATGATATATAATTATTCACAAAATTTCAGCTAGCTGTGCTGGCAGAACCTCCTTTTGTCACACTGTGCACATAGTTTTACAGCAGCTACTGACAGAAGCAAAACTGAAAGCTGATTATGTAATATTGCTGACATTACTTGACAGGAAATCTTTAATATTACCCTATGTCTATGATATAACATGCAAGCAAAGACAAATTCTCAAATATAGCAGACAAGAGGTTAAGCTTGAAAAAAAGATAGGTGGACTTGCTCTTTCTTTGATTGCAAGGTAAGGAAATGAACATTCTATAAAGTACAGGTAGGTCTCAGGCAAATAAACCATACAAGAGCCATATTGCAGGGAGAAAGGAAACCGGAGGGTTGAGAGATAAACTGTAGATAAGGGTGGGCCTTTCAAATAAACACTGCATACTAACATGACCCACAATGCCATAATCATTCTGGCTATCTGTCCTACAACACATCCTCAGGATATCACCAAATCATTGTCAGCCTTATTGAATGTTACTCCCACTCTCTCTACACCATTGAGTGCTTTCTGCTCCCATACCTGCTGACCATCTACCCTCTCCAACTGGACTAGAGACCATTTTATCCCTAGTGATGGAAATAAACTGCATATCCAATATGGAGAGAATAGTTGAAAGAACCTGTCTTTCAGGCAGCCATCATGTTTCCTTGTACTCTGAATGTTAACTCAACTAAAACTGCATTTCTATATTAATCCAATCTTTCCTACACAGAAAGGGAATGAAATCCACATCATCCTTCTGACCATGGTGTCACTATTCCTTATTTCATGTAAGTGCACACCCCCATGCACTTGCTCAATGAGTGCATGCACCCATCAGTGGCTTTGTGGGCCATATGTCCAGCCCTGGTTCTTATGTACAGCCTCCTTCTTTCAAATGGCTGCTACAGGACACAGCCAGATCTGCACCACCCCAGAGGATAGGCATACCCATACTCACTGCTAAATCCATCAATCATCTGAGCTGCTAGTCTAACTTGATTTACTGGGCTATAGCCACATCTTTAACCACCTATGAGACTAGAACCTACTCCCACCCTCTCTACATTTTAACATTTTCTAGGAAGTCATTTACATCAGGAATACTAGAACCTTCTGTCATATATCCTTTTATGGCTACACCATACTCTCCTCTTTAACCAGATATTTTCTGCTAAACAAATCAGTAAGTAATTCTTTTTCTTTTTTGTTTACAGTGAATCAGTGATATGTAAGAGCTCATTTATATACAACTAAGGGCAGAGTGTGTGCTCCCTCACCATGTGATAAATTGCTTATACTCACGGTCTGCTTCTGCCAAGCATCCAGCATTAAAGCTATTCTACTGCACTATACAACAATACTTTCAAAACTCATTTTATTCTTTGCTATTGCCAGCAAGGTAATGTATTATGAGTAAACATATATTTATTCTTTATGAAATGAGATTGTAAACTACTTGATTGGTTGTATACAGAATCTCAGACTTCAATATCTCATTAGCTCCAGGGGATTATTCAGTTATTTGTTTCTCACAGAAGACCACTATAATGGTCTTGTAACTACACATCTTATGTTTACAAATCAAACAATTCTGTGTACAGATCTCAGAATTCTCTTTTAGAATAAGTTGATGCTTACTTTAATAAGTGTTTCAGTCCCAAACAGAACATAAACCACTCTGTGAAATATTATAGTCTGTACTAACAGTTATTAGGAAAGGTATAATCAGTGAAGCAAGTGCAAAGCTTCCTTTGTTTTCTGAACAACTAAGGTCTACAGGATCTGCATGACAACAAGGTCTCAGTCAGAGATATCAAAGCAACCCACAGAAGACAACAGAACACTAGGTCTAATTTTGGACAAGGAATCAATGTTGAATGAAATGAATGCATTGCCAATTGTGCAGATTTTACATTGACCAATAAAAATATTAACATGCTGAGTATAGCTGTAAAATGAAAATGAGTTCAGTTGCTTAATATGTATATACATGTCATTTTCCCTAATTTTAACTCTGCAGTTAACTCAGCTAGACTAGCTCTCGCAAAGTATTTTTACCATGTACTAACTTTTCCATTCCACATTCTTCCACCTTGTTTTCACTTGCACATTTTTTATTGTTCAGTAGTAAAAACTCTCACAACATTATTATGAAAAGGAATTTAATAAATTATAAGCCTCTGAAGGACCTTGCTGATCAGAAAGTTGAATGGAGGTGTAAAAGATTTAGGGATACAGATGCCTTTGACTATGAACAAAGGACAGTTCACTGAAGGTTCTCACTTCACTGCAGTGAAACCACATACTGCAAATCCCACATAATGGTGGAAGGTAGACCAAAAAATATTAATAATGAAACCTTGTAACCTCAACAGGACAAACCACATCATACAGACTAAGTTCACAGATGAATGAGTGCAAAATCAGTCTGTCAAGTGCTTTTTTGGGGGGTACAAACCAGCCTGCACCCAGTCACAGTATCTTATTTAACACCAAGGTCATAATGTTATCAGGAAAAGGCAAATGCCATGCAAGGACTAATTTAATTTAACATGTCCTTTTCCCTTACACTTTTCCAAATTTCAGCTAGATGAAGGTTCATTCAGATAAAAAATAAAATGAGTCAAATCTTCATGTATTTGAAAGCTCAAAAAGCACTTTTACAAAGGGTGACCCCCCCCCCCCCAACACCAATGCCATGGTCCTATAACCATGGAGAAAAAACATTTGTTATTATTCTTTGGTTTCCTTAATACACCTCTAGATTTAGAGGTGAAATAAAGTTTGGAACTCTGTAATGGTTGTACTTATAACTAAACCATACACATTCACTGCCTGCAAGGATAGGCCCCATCATCTGTCTACATATTGGCTACATGTAGTTTTTCTCCTGCAGGCAAAGTTTAAAACTACTCATTTATGGGTACTTAAATAGCTGTGAAACCTCAAATGATGACAGCTTATTCTGGTAATTTAAAATGCACTTTGCAGATGCCCAAAGTTTTTTGGGACCCTCAGAAAATTTCAAGTTTGGAGCCCCCTATGTACTTCAAGTCTAAGTATCACCATGTCACTGCCACCCTCTTAAGCAACCTTTTAGTTCATACTGCAAACCTTTAGGAGAAGTATGCACAAACTGACCTGTAGATACAAAGGTCTTAAATTATAGCAAGCCTATCTACCACACTGGGTCTACCTGAAAAGAACAAAAATCCACTTACCTGAATCTCTAATGACCGAGACAACTTTGCCAAAACCACACTTTAACGAACATTCAGAACACCAGAAAGTTACTGTGGGATAGGAACCACTTGGCTACTATGGTGAACTTTGCCCCTTTCCCCATTATAGAGCAATCTTGGAGTTTGTATATTTAGTTAGGGGGGTGGGAGGTGTAGGGGATGAAGCCCCCACATGAGTGGGTGTAATTTGCTTTGGTGTGTATTTTTTGTATGGATGGACATGTGGTTAGTTTCCCTGAGTTTGTTGTCACTGTTATGGGTGTTCATTAAAGTGCGATTTCGGCAAAGTTGTCTCAGTCATTAGAGATTCAGGTATGTGGGTTTTTGTTCTTTTCAGGAAGACCCACCACACTATACTGGCCCATCTCACAAATCAACATTCCCAGTCACTGGCATTAGTTGCAACAGTGATACATTAAAACAACTGTATGTACAGGGCTGGACTTAGCTAAAATGGCACCATAGGCACTGTCTACTGTTTCAGTTCCCCTCACACACAAATACAAACACATACACACATACGCACACACACACACACACACACACACACACACACACACACACACACACACACACACACACACACACACACACACACACACACAAAAACACACACCTTCCAGTGCTCCTCTCTGTTTTCCCCCAACTTGGGCTTCACATACCATAAACATTACATTTTTATTGCTTTTCTTCATTTCTTTATGTCTTTCTCTTCAGCTTTTTCAAGATGCCATAACTTTCTATATGCTCTGATGTGCATGTTAAACTTTTTTTATTTTTACACAACCTTTTCATACATTGATGGAGTGAACAGAAATTATGATTAAAGAAAGAAATTCAGTGTTGCTGATCAGCTTTAGTTTTCATTGCATCCTTTCAACACACCTTTCCTGACCAAAACAGTGCAGTAATAACCCTTTAGGAAATAACCCTATTAGGACAATGGCCTCAGAGGCCATAGGGGTTATAGATGCTCTGAAATGCATTTTAAAGCATTTCTCAACTTTTTATTCCAAAGGCAGCCTAAAGAAAAATCACAAGTAAGGAAAGAACTTCAGTCTTTTTTTTTCAGGGAAGACATAAGTTGTGTCCAAAGCTTAATGTTTAAGGCTGACAAAATCATAGCTCACAATAAACTAACAAGACAATTGATGTGAGGATACACAGATTTTCTCTGTGAATACTTCTGCCTCCCCAACCTCTCAGAAAAGATAGTTACTGTGTTTGCACCCATCTGGTGTCATATTGGGATAAAAGCAGAGGTTCGACTTTCTACAGTCATGTATTTCAAGTGGCAGGCGACATACATGTACCTATTAATGCATGCCTCTACACTTCATACCTCTCATCCTCTTAGAACAAGAAATCTGAACAAAGCCTAACATAATGGGGAGACAAAAAATAAGATAGATTTTAAATATTGATCTTATGAACCTAAAAAGTTGCTAAAATAATGGGATTTGTATTAGCATTTATTTTCTGGAGGATATGAAGCCTGAAACTCAAATGTATGTCATTATGCAGTGACATCAATCCTCAGTATTTTTCCAGAAAATCATACATTTTATGAGCAACAGAACAAAATATGATGCAAAACTCTGGACATTCTGAAAAAATCTGGACAGTTGAGAGGTATGCCCTACATCCCAAAGGCAGTCACTTGTATACATGCCTGGTCTGTGATTGTGAAGAAAGTGAAAAAAAATGATTGCAATAATGTATTCTACTTTGTTACAGTAATGTATTCTACTTTGTTAAAATAATGTATTCTACTTTGTTACAGTAATGTATTCTACTTTGTTACAGTAATGTATTCTACTTTGTTAAAATAATGTATTCTACTTTGTTACAGTAATGTATTCTACTTTGTTACAGTAATGTATTCTACTTTGTTAAAATAATGTATTCTACTTTGTTACAGTAATGTATTCTACTTTGTTACAGTAATGTATTCTACTTTGTTACAGTAATGTATTCTACTTTGTTACAATAATGTATTCTACTTTGTTACAGTAATGTATTCTACTTTGTTAAAATAATTTATACAATGCCTACCCTAAAAACGTGCACGCTGATTGGCCAGCCCAACCAGCATGCCCGTGGTAAATCCCTCAATATACTAACGGAAAAAGGTCCGGTCGCCCGGACTTTTTCCGTTAGTATAAAACACTGTCTCGCTATGTTAAAAGGAGTTTAACATAGCGACACAGATTTAAAAAAAGCAACAGAGATCTCCGTTGCTTTTTTTAAAGCTGTCTCGCTATGTTAAACTCCTTTAACATAGCAACACAGTGTGTAAAAAGCAACGGAGATCTTGCAATCTCCGTTGCTTTTTTTTAAACCTGTCTCGCTATGTTAAATGAGTTTAACATAGCGAGACAGCTTTAAAATAAGCAACGGAGATCTCCGTTGCTTATTTTAAAGCTGTCTCGCTATGTTAAACCCATTTAACATAGCGAGACAGTAAAAAGCAACGGAGAACTTGCGTTCTCCGTTGCTTTTGCCCAAAGCTCTGATGTACTGCGTAGGCATGCGCAGTACATCAGAACTGCCGCGGAACACCAGACAGGTGCGGAAGGGCAGCAAAGAGGCATTATACAATGCCATTATTTAAGAAAAGTAATTATTTCTTTTCTTAAATAATGGCATTGTATAATAGCAATAACCCACTTCTGGGTGTGGGTAATGCTGGATTTACCCACGGTTGTCTTTGTTTGGTCCCTCGGGCTTCGCCCTCGGGACCAAACCACGCCAACCGTGGGTAAATCCAGCATTACCCACACCCAGGCGTGGGTTATTGCTATAGTATTCTACTTTGTTACAGTAATGTATTCTACTTTGTTAAAATAATGTATTCTACTTTGTTGCTCCTAGACAGTACAGTGCTCCTACACAAGCTATAGTAACCTTCTTTGTACACCTCTGAGGTGTGTGAGAGAAGTAAAAGAAACAATGACCACACTGTCCCCAGACAAAACATAAGCTATAATGACCTCATGTGCACACCTCTAAGGTCTGACTGTGATGAAAATTAAAGAAGAAATAACCACACAATCTTCAGCTCCCCATAACCTACAGCAACTTTTTGTACACACACATCAGCAGGGCTGGTTTAGAATGAGTGAGGGTGAGAGCAGAGGCCATTATCAACTTTCTCCTAACAGGGTCATATCACAGCCCTCTTCAGGTTAAAAAGGATCATCACAAATACAGTCTGGGGAGTGGGGGCCACCAGATTCATAGAAGAGCTAAGTGCCTGAATGTCCTGTGATATATTTTATGACTTACTTTTAAAATGTAATTACCTGTTAGCTGCATTATTTACTGATACCCATAAAAATAAAGTATGTGTCCTGGCATTATTGGATGTGTGCACAGATATAATCTGTGATATTTTTTTTCCACACACACTGTCACACAAGCATAAGCCATGTTACAAAATATCAAGATAAGATAACTTGGTATGTTTGGGGCCCCCCAGGAACAAGAGGCCCTCAGTGACCATAGGGTTCACTGGTGCCTAAAGCCAGCTATGCAGATACCTATACTAAGTCCATGCCACAGTGACATGCTAGGGAGGTCCGGAAGTTCTGACCAAGTGACTGTGAAGGAAAGATTATACCTCACTAAAGTAAAACAAAGTTCTCTATGATGCTGTACGAAGAAGAAATTCAGCAGTCTTATGACGTCCTTCTAGAGTCATATTATAGCCTTCTCTAAAATGTAATTAAACAAAGTATAAGCATCTTTAAAATGCAGCTTAACACAGTACTTATTTGTAAAGGAGGGTATACAAGATATGAAAGAATACAGAGGTAAAACAGAACGCTGGACATGACATAACAAAAGATTAATTTTTGTAATCTACACAAACATGCACTTGATACATCAATATGCACATTATCAGCTAAGATTCAACAATGTTACAGTATCACAAAGGTCTCATTAAGCAAACATTTTAAACAAACAAATATAATACTTTGTAAAACATAAGTCTTAAATGCAATATAGATATATAATTAACCATCTTAAATAGTTTTTATTTATAAAGTGATCCTTCTGCAACTTCTCAGCCCACCAAAAAAAGTATTCACTCACCATATGTATAACACGTACCTCCAGATTAGAGGTACTGCACCGTTTGCAATTACAGAGATGAAAATCACTTTCACAAGTGTTGCTGTTCCTTTTCACACACACAAAGATCTGGTAGTGAGTGGTTGTATTTTAGATATAAATAAAATGATTGCCAGTTGGAAGGGGAAGTTATTGCACCTGTCTACTTCAGCCATAAGGCACTCTTGTGCAAACCATGCATTTTATTACAAAATAATCCAAGTTCTTCTTTCACTGTTCTGTGGAGTATGACTTCATTACTCCTCATTTTATCCTACTCAGCATTTTCTTCTCAGGAAACAGATACATAACTTATATTTTTAAATTACTGGTCCAGAATAAGCCTAACATTTTTCTTTCTATGTCCCTAAGTTCTCCATTTACCTTCTGGACAATAGAAATGTATTCTCTATCTCCAGTGTTAAAATGGCTATGTGTTGTACTGCACAATAATAACAGATAAACGGGCTAAGCAGTGTTCTACAATCAGTGAAATAAGTTGAACGGGGCAAGCAGCAAGAAGAAAGCCAAATTTTAAATGAGAAGTGCTGAGATTAACAAAGTCATCAAGAAAAGATAAAACAACACATTTTTTCATGCCACAAATTACTGTTTCGAAGTCTGTCTTTCGTTTCTATGCATTTCGGGTATGATTATACTCGTAAAATCAATTGTATGCTCCCTAAAACATCATATTCAGTACTGATTACCAGCTCGTTTGTAGTATAGATCACCGTTCACATTTAGTATTCATTACAAAGTATTAATTATATCAGTTTTGGCTGATATTTTGGTTAACCATTTCTTCTTTTATATTTCCCAGAATCCCCTATAACTGACTTCAGAAACTTCAAAACTGGGAACGTAAACACTGTGCATGCATAGCACAGGCCATATTAATAATGTGTTTTGGCTCACTGACCAATTGGAAAGCTGTTTTTAATGCTCTGACCAGGCCTACATCTCAATTACTTCATTCGGTAAGATTAAAAGATTACAGTAAGTTACCTGCAGTCTTTGTGCTTTCAGTCAGATGAAATTTTGATGGCTGAGAATCATTAAGACCTGTACTTTGAGGCTGTAAAACTTCAAATTGCAAGTTAAAAGTATAGTGATATGTTTTTGTACCCTGAAATTATTTAGCACAATGTCTTGTGTAACAGAGACTAGTTTGACTACATGTGTCATCAACAGGTGGGAGAACAGGGATATGCAGTAAGCAGGAACAAGGTAAACATTAAATGCCCTTGGGGTGAAAAACACATATATATTTGAGTTCTTTGCTTGACAGTCTTTGGCTCTTCTGTTTGGAGTGCAGAAAATATCCAGAATGGGAATGACAGAGCTAGCTGCAATGCCTTGGGCTCTGTTTTTCTAGAGCTCTGACACTGGCATAGCCGGCCTTAGCTGTAGGCCAACAAGGAGGCTGCCTAGGGCACTGGTCTAGCAGCGGTGCTTTTCCAGTATTTATCTGGTGTAGGTAGATGAGGATAGGGGCACCGAGTAATATGGTGGGGAAGGCGCCATGGAGCCCTTTTGCCTAGGGCACCAGTTGACCTAGGGCCGCTCCTGGACACTGGTTAATAATTAAATTAAATGTATTAATAGAAAACCTGCTAAAATGACATAAAACTGTACAGGCCATCCATGGAGCTATTATGGTGACAGTATTTGGTTCCAGGAATCCTTGGAGACTGTTGTTATTTTGGCATTGTGAAACTACAGTAGAAACCTAGCATATTGTATGCAGTCCAAGCAGATGATTCAGAAAATAAAAACTTTAATCTTCTTGGTCACTTTTGGTGCTACAGAACACATATAGCATTAAAATGAAGAATGCTACTATTTGTGCATTTTAGGAGATCACAGTATTCCATGTAAGTACATTGGAATCTATGTTAGACAGGCAAAAATTGACAGCTGTAGGAGTATAACTCAATTATGAGGGAAAAACCACACAATGTCTTAATCCTGCAAGTATAACTGGTGGATATGGAGAGCAGGTATAAAATATATAATCTGTATCTGATATAATCTGGGTTGAATGCCACCCAATCCCATGGTATTAATGAAAAAATATATATATATGCAGTGTCCTGAATTTGAGAACTGATAGATTATAAAATAAGGATATACTGTTTCCCCCTTTGTTGTAGGTTGACAGGTGGTTTGGACTTTATTCCATTATTTTCTCCCCCACCCCTCTTTATTAGATGAATATTTAGGAAGGACATTTATTTACTGTTTTTTAGTTTTTATTTTATTTTATTCTTTAGCCTTCCATTACTTCATTTTTGGAAGGATAATGTGGTCTTACTTGTAGGCAGCCACAGTGGTGCAGTGGTTAGCATTGCTGCCTCACAGCAAGAGGTTCTTCAGTTTGATCCTCAGCTGGGGTGCTTTCTGTGCAGAGTCTGCATGTCCTCCTTGTGGTCACGTGGGTTTCCTCTGGGTGCTCCAGTTTCCTCCCACATCCCAAATACATGCTGTAGGTGGGCTGTATACACTAAATTGGCCCTAGGCATGAGTGCATGCATGTGTGTGCCTTCCGTGGAAGGTTGGGTATCAGGCTGGCAACTCAACACTGTAAAACTCCACTGCCAATCATGAGTGGACAGGTGATCTGCTGTGGTGACCCCTAACCGGGGAAAGCTGAAAGAAGAAGAAGAATGTGGTCTTACTTGTAGTATGATTAAAGGTATTGGGTAAATATATTGGGAGTAACCATTTTTGATAATGAACATTTTTTAATAATTTTTAATAATAAATTATTTTTTAACAGTAAGGTAAATATATTGGGAGTAACCATTTGGTAATGAACATTTTGCAATAATTTATAATAATTAATAATATTTAACAATAATTAATTTCAATCAATGTGGTATAACTAAGTAAGTAATAAAGTTCATGGCTTACTATGACAGCTGAATCACATTGTTACTTGAACCATTATTGGTATTTTATTTTATTTTATTTTAGATTGATATTAAGATTTTTGTAGTATAGAGGTTAATTGTTTTTAAGATTTACTTAAGATTTATTAAAGTCAATTTGAGAATGAACACTAATGGTTTTAACATAGTATAAACAGGTTAAAAAATGATGCCCAGATTCTGATGAAGTTCCATATTCATTGATTGGAACGAAAGTGCTTAATTCACTAATAACGTATTTTGTTTGATTTACACAATATTTTGTTATGTTTCTTGAGGGTGATCGTGTATAGTGATTATTGGTTTTATTTTACACATTTCTGAGAGTGTTTTGTTTGTTTATAGAAGTGAAACAGTTATATAAGAAAAGCAGAGAGAAACTTATCTCCATTGCCCATCAGACTGGCATGTTGTATGGAAAAATAGTGTTAAAGTGTTTGCCACCATATATGTATCTATTTGTGATTTGTGCAAAATGTACTGGTGCCAAACAAATATAAGTTCAGTGGATTAGCCCATACCATATAGCCTTAGCAAGAAATGCTTGAATGCACTAATGACTATATATAGCCAGATAGGTTTTGGGTTGTCTGTTGGAGCTCACCATTAGATTGTCAAAAAAGCTAACCAAGTAAAGAATCCAGGGGAATCAATCTTGGGGATATCAATGATCTGCAAATGGAGTCTCTGGCAGGAAAATCTTTCCCTAAGTTATTCAAGTGGAAAATAAATAGCTAAGAACTGCCAAAAGAGAACTCTGGAGATATGGCCTTATCTTCAGAAAGGGACATTAAACACTAAGGAAACCATCCTTGCCAGACTTCTGACCAGCTAAGGGAATTCAATAATTCCTGGGTCCTGTAAAGACTACAATATGCTTATAATGAAAGGAAAGAAGATAGAGGCATGAATCAGTTTGGTAACTGTTAGCAGAATGTGCCAAAGCTGCTACCAGTTTTCTATTATACATCTAAATATATATCTACATATAAAACGGTGATATCAGTCTATGAATTACTTTTATTTTTTATTACTAGTCTTTTGTTGTGTTTCTACATTTCGTTTTACAAATCAACTGAAGTTCATTATCATAGTTTTCAAGTGTCTAGAGAATAGCTGCACAAGATGCAAATGTTTAATTTGTTGGTGATGACATTTATGTTGTATACAGCTCTTTGAATGAAAGATTTTACATAAATAAGAGAAACATACAGCCATATGATGAGAAACATACTGCCATATGATGAGAAACATACAGCCATATGACGAGAAACATACAGACGTATGATGACAAACATACAGCCATATGACGAGAAACATACAGCCGTATGATGAGAAACATACAGCCATATGACGAGAAACATACAGCCGTATGATGAGAAACATACAGCCATATGACGAGAAACATACAGCCATATGACGAGAAACATACAGCCGTATGATGAGAAACATACAGCCGTATGATGAGAAACATACAGCCATATGGCACAGAAGGATGATGCCTGAGTGCTCCTCGTACAGCCTGAGTTTGACTAGTGGCTCAGGTGATGATACAGCCATGTAGGGAAGAATGGAAATGATCCACCAATACCAGCTTCCACATCTTGGGGGAGGGATGATTGGTTCCAGTTAGCAAATGTTTACATGCATGAGAAGCTCTGAAGGAAAGAAAGCCATAGACTGGGGACATGAGTTTGGATCAGCCAAGACAGTGTTTGTAGATAGTGTTTGTTGCTGACTCCATTGAGTTTGTGGAAACCCACATACATTTGGTTAGGGCATAGTCAGACTTTCCACAATGACATAGACAATGGGGGCAGGCTTAGGGCATAAACAGAAGAAGCCCTGATGGATGCCAACATGATGGTTCTACAATTGGCTCTGACATCTCAGGGAATGAGTGGACCACAAACGGCTCTCAAACTGAGAGGAAAGAATGGCACAATATATATAATAGGTAGCTGATGGTTTGCATGCAGCTGGGACAAGCAAGAATCAAAGAAACATATTAGAGCTCAGTGGCTCCTAGAAATCTTCTCTAAGGATTTAGCACTGAGGTGTGTAGGGTGTATTTTCTTTGCTTCCTAGTTAAAGCATGGTAGCAGATTAGGTATGTGGCTGGAAGCATGAGCAAACTAACTGTGAGGTACTGTAAAGTAAAAACTATGCAGGTCACTTCATGTTGCTTCACAGATCATGCAGCTATTTTCCTAATCTCATAAATTGCTTTGAGGAGGGACAGGAAGCAGCAGTGCAAGATCTTCTGATATGTCCCTATCTGTGATATGTGGGGACATCATTAAACTATATTGTCCACTGGGTGGTCAGAAGGTATTGACAGTCTATACAAAAGTAAGATCTTTTGTCTTCCTTTCCAAATAGTTTAGTTTGAGAAAGTGACTTCTAATAATATGGGTTATGATGTCTGGGAAAGCTATGAATAGTAAAATAAATCCCTGAAGTTTGAAATTCCATTTCCCCCTCACTCAGGCAAACTAACAACCTGAGATCCATCAAGCTATTTTTGAGACATCACCTAAACATCTTATTGCTCATGCACCGTACATGGCTAATCACCCCTAAACTATCCATATTGATTTGCTCATGCACCATACATGGCTAATCACCCCTAAATTATCCACATTGCTTCGCTCATGCACTGTACATGGCTTATCACCCCTAAACTATCCATATTACTTTTCTCATGCACCATACATGGCTTATCACCCCTAAAATATCCACATTGCTTCGCTCATGCACTGTACATGGCTTATCACCCCTAAACTATCCATATTGCTTCACTCATGCACCATACATAGCTAATCACCCCTAAATTATCCTTATCCATTCTATTCCAGCCTGCTCTAAAATAACTACTTGGCCAGCAATCTTCAGTCTTATTTTGTACTATTATGTACGTCTATTTGGCTGCATATACTGTTCCGTACTCTCCTCGACTTTGCATTGTCATGAAAGTTCACTATAGCATAGTCCTACTATTATAAAATACTGTTGGCATAACTTTGTTACTCATTCTAACCTAACTTTGAATAATCTTTTCATATCATTGTATTCTTTGTATTATGATTATGTTATGTTTAATAAACTGAATATTCATATGTATCTTGTCAACATTTCTGATTTTTCACTGTTGTAAACTCAGTTGTTGTTTATTCTCATTAATGTATGTGCAAATGATTCATCACACTGTGCATGTACATATGTATGCCACTTTCTCTTTGTAGCCTGTGGATATTTTCTCCCCAGGCCTCCACTTAAAATTGGTTTCTATGCAGTCAGACTTTTCTGGTCAGCAAAAGCAATATATAAAAAAATGTGGTAAAACTAATGACTACACATGTTTACAATGAATCACAGAATCACAGAGGCATTTCACATATATTGCAAAGCCATGACAGTGATATCCTCTGTAACTGTGTTGGTTTATTTGCATGCTTAGAAAGTTTGCCAGGCAAATATCCTATCTAAATAAAACATCATGTTGTGCCACAGGTAAATTAACTATGAGAATTAAACAGGAATTACTCACCTCCATGGGCTAAGAAGAATTAAATTCCAGGGCTTACACAATCCATGCTGAGTGGCTGATACCAGCTCACTTATCCTTGGGAGAAATGGAAGGTGATTCATCTCACTGCATTGCAATACCTATAAGTGGGGGTTGGCAACTGCTGCCACTGGAGCCTAGCAGATACACACTGCATAGTCAGTACACTGCTTAACCAGAGGGATATGTGTGGTAGCAAAGTATGCCCTTCTCTGAGTGGCAGCAATTGCAGAGCTTGCAAGTTGCCTGTGATGATGGGAGCTAGGGACGTCAGAGGGCTATGCAGACGGGCACATTTCTCACCCAAATTTCAACTCCCAGTGGTAGGAATAGATTGATAAGGCTCTACATACAGGGCCTAAACAGGGAATAAATGGGCTGTTTAAGTCTTTTATTCCATCACAACATCCTTGCTCATCACACTATGGTCAGAATGAATGAGTCAGTATGGATAGGCATGGAAATCACTAGGCAAAATCCTGAGGATTAAGAAAAAATGAAAGAAATAAAAAGGAATTCAAGAGAAATAGAGGCTTAGCAGTTATTAAAAAGCAAACAGAGCCAACAGCATGGGTAGATATTATGGTAACTTCAGTAAAGAAAGATATGATTTTTATTTGTAATGATGCAAAATATGTGAATAAAGTGATTAAGAAATAATACTACTCAATGCTTACAGCTGAAGGAGTAGCCTTAAAAAAGCAAACTGATATTTTTTTCACAGCTACATAAAATCCATAGTTTTTGGCAAATAAAAGTAGACAAACAGGCAGATTTCAATAGAAACATTTAAAACCAGACTGAAATACTAGACGGAGGATTGCTTACTTTGACTGGAAGTAAGTAGAGAAAGTCTGCTTAATGGGGCACACTGTTAGTCTCCCACTGGTATTGGGTAAAGTTGCCTTCTCAATGGACTCTTTTAGTAAGCTTGGTAAGAACCTATAAACAAAGGTCCATAATGTGTATGATGATGTGAGGTAGTGCCAGCTGTGCCATGGGAGTAGAGCAGTGCATGTGTAACATATGCCAACATAGCTAGCTGGAGTTTTGTATATCAAACTGATTTGTACAGATGCTTGTGTTGAAAAATGTATTTGTAAAGTTGTTTGTGTTAAAAAAATATATAAAAAGTATGCCCTGCTGGACAGAAAATAAATATACATGTATGTCAGAGCTATATTGTTGTAACTGATAAAATGTATGTATTTTAAAAGAGGTTACTGGAACGGTAGGGGCTAAGCTCAGCTCAGCTCAGCTAACCTTAAGAAAAATAGCCTGAAATTAAATGACTTGGTTTAGGCCTTGAAGATTTTATCTCACAGGTCTGAATATAGCCAGAAAGACACAAGGTCTGTGAAAAGCCTGGACTGGGATCATGCTCTATTGTCCTTAGTGCTAAACTAATTGCTACCCTGGGGGTGCCAGAGAATGGCTTGTTAGTTTCTGCAGGTAGGGTGAAAGTGTTGGAATTGTTTTACAGTTCTGCAACTATCTAAGGACTCAGCTGTATAATGGTCAGTGAGGAGTCTTATTTGGGGCCTGGAGAGGATGCCCAGCCCCAGGACTGGAGTGTGCATTCCCTGTGTGTTATTAAGGGAAATTATACTTGTTGCCAGAGAATGGCTTGTTAGTTTCTGCAGGAAAGGTGGAAGTGTTTGAATTGTTTTACAGTTTCCAGATGTTATAATAAGCCTTAGCTAAAGTTCTATGTGTGTATTTTGACACATTAGTGCCAGATCCTGGCTCAGTTTTTAGTGAGAGTGTAGTGTGGGAATCATACAGTCAGGTGACAAGATTTGATGTCATTCTGTAGCCAGCACTAAAATTGTATTTGTATGTTAGTAAGAGATATGAGGGGTGCACTCTGTTTTGGGACCTGACAAGGCACTCATCCACTTTCATCTTGCCTTCCTGTAGTAAGTAACTAGGGAACAGTAATTCTTCAGTTAAAAAATGTAGTGAGACTAACTAAAAGTTGTTGGTTCTGTATCTGTCTGAGTCTTTCCATCTGTGTTTTTTTTTTTATATTTCCTGTGAGTGAAAATCTGGTGTTTACTGTAACTAAATTTCCATATTTTCATGTTTTCTTTATTATTATTTATTATTAAATGTATCTCTACCTTTCTTGTGGCTGGTCTTTTAGAAAATATTTAACCTTTGAGAGTGCTTGCATTTATTTAGTGGCACTGTGGCTTCACATTTCTGAAAGTCACGAGGCTTGGTTAAACACTTCTATTTTTGTAAGTATTGGTTTTATTAAGTTTAATTAGTAACCTGGTAAGAGCTTTAAAATAGTTAGCTTTGGGTATTCTGGTGGCAGCAAATCTACTTTATATTCTTGGTGGAGGTGGCAGAGTGGGTAGGCTGTGCCAGCCTTTCCCAGGTGTCTGTGTGTGTGTGTGTGTGTGTGTGTGTGTGTGTGTGTGTGTGTGTGTGTGTGTGTGTGTGTGTGTGTGTGTGTGTGTGTGTGTGTGTGTGTGTGTGTGTGTGTGTGTGTGTGTGAAAATCAAATCTGGAAGAGAGTATGTGTGACAGCTACTTTGAACAGAGACACTAAGGGGACTGATTTCATAGAGATGGTGGTGAAGGCCTTGGCTTGGAATACCCAACTAAGGACTCACCTCTATAATGGTCAGTAGGGAGTCTTATTTGGGTCCTGGAGAGGATGCCCAGCCCTGGGACTGGAGTGCACATTCCCTGTGTGCTCTTAAGGGAAATTGTACTTGGTGCAGAAGAAGCATCTGAAAATCTTTGCATGTCTATTTTTTTCACAGTGAACACTCCCCACTGGTGTAAGTGGTGAGATTTGAGTCTTCTTAATCACTAGCCCAGGGGAGGGATGTCACATTGTGCATATTTTTTACAGTAATAGTAAGACCTTGGATCTATATCAGTTTATTGAAAAAACACATTGTCAACAATTCAGTTAATCAGCCAAAAAACTGACATAAAGTCATACAACACCTGCCAACAACACAATGTTTTGACACAGGGTATGCCCTCCTGCACCCCCACACTCCTTGCTAATTATTTACAACTCCAAGGTCACACTATAGTGGTGAAAAGGGAAATTCCACATTCTTAGTATTCTGCAATCTCAGTCAGAATGGTTTAAAACACCAAATTGTCATCCATATGCTCTTGACTATATGGGGTTCAATAAGTTGTTCCTTTGACTGACATAAACCCCTTTGACTTTTCTTTGTTATTCTGTCAGCATCAGAGGTGCTAAAATAAAATATTGCCCAAATAACTGAACACTGTGGATAATGTGCTGGTATAGGATCAGAAACAGTTGGTGTAAAACAAGACAATGATATGTATGACTACTTAACAGAGAAAGAACACATAGTTTAAGTTAAATGGGAGCAAATTAGACTAATGAGTCTGAAATACACGGATAATATTTTAATATTAGGGGGTTTGAAACCTGAACCAGAAGAAAGACAGTTTTTTTAGCAAATACCAAGACTGGAATGTAAACAATCATCACAGAAGCTTTTCAGAATGATATTCTATTTTAAAAGTTTGTATAATACATCAGAGATGAGTATGTCTCCAAAATGTTTTTGCAGCCAAAATCTAGCCTGTGAATAAAACTATGAACTTTGGAAAAGTTTTGGAATACTAAAAATAATAGCATATGCTCTGTCATTAAAATATTATAATGTGAATATGCCAGTTTTTTGCTAGTAGAAGCCAATCAAAATCACATACTAGCTGTAAGCTGCCTATACATCAATATTTATTTACAAATACACAAAAGAAGTATGCTCCAATAAAAACGGTGCTAATAACAGGAATACATTTGTAGGAGAAACTCAAACGGCATGTCGACAGTAAATAAGTTGAAGTGGAAACCGTCCATAAACCTTTGCAAGGCCTTTCCAAAGTCTTTGTACAAGGCACTTTCAAGAATGCCGATGATTTTACTTCATCTGCAGAGATATTATCTGAAAGTTATATACCAACCAGGATAGGAGTTACACATAGCAGATATGTTGGTTACACCATATTTACTAAAGAAATATGAATAACTGTTAAAAGTAGAGATTGTTTGAGTTATAATGCAATTATTAACGAGCGATGAAAAATAAAAGAATTTTAGAGATGTACTAATACTGATTTAAAAATGCTTTTGCAGAAAGGCATTACAGAAAACAGATGGCTTGAGCAAACATCATCAGTGAAGCAAGAAATTCAGCCTTATTTTTCTTTCAAGCAAGAAATAAGCTCTACCCAGTGCCTGATGTTCAAAGCTGACAAAATAATAGTTCTCAGTCACCTGAGAAAACAATTGCTTAAGAAGAATCATTACTCACATTCTGAAAGTGCAAAGAAAGAACAAGTAATATAATATGTTGGCCAGGAATGTCAATTCATATAGAGGGAATAGTACACAGCTGTGCCATCTACCATGAATAAATAATAACAATAATAATAATAATAATGCTAATAATAATAATAATTATTATAATGCAAATGAAGAGATACTAGCATACTCAGTTACAGACTGTCCACGCAGTCAAGTGGGCACTAATTTGTTCCATCTCACATAAGGGCATCTTTCATGTGTGGATTATTATTCCAAATTTCCTAAGATAATCAAACTGAAACATACCACAAGTGCAAATATGACTAGCATATTAAAGTCTATATTCTCGAAACATGCAATACCTGCTGTACTTCTGTCTGGCAATGGTGTACAGTATGCAAATCAGGAACTCAGAAGAGTGGTGCCTGAATAGGATTTCAGATGTATAATGTCCAGTCCAGACTACCCTTAGTATAATGGACAAGTAAAGACAGCTATCCAAACACTGATGAATCTAATCACATAAAAATGTAGATAAAGCTGTGAGGCTTGTTATTTTGCAGTTTTGCTACATAGGGGCATATTTGCTCACCAACTCAATTGCTGATAAGCAAAAGGTTGAAAAGCATATTACCTGCTGCAGACTCCACTGGCTTAGAGAGGGAATGCCTTGATTATGCTCCATATAACCCGTGTTTAATTAGCAATGCAAAGGGCTGGGAAGGAAAAGGGAGAGAAAGAAATGATTAGGCAATGCCTGCTTCTCGTGCCCACTCTGTCTGAGGACAGGGAGGGAATTACCTGTCTGGGGCATGTTTCCCATGGCAGAATCTCCAGTTGGAGACTATAGACCACCATGGAAACATATGCTTGAAGGAACCAGGGCCCTCTGTTGGGTTATGTGAGTTATGGAAGCAAATGGCATGCCTTTACTAAGGCCTGTTGTGCTCTGAAGCATGTAGCATGTGACCGGGCATGTGCAATGGAGACTAACAGCTTAAAACACAAACCCCCTTTCTTCACACAGATGATGGAAACTTATCTGTTGCCCAGTCTTGGAAGAAACAAATAAGTCATAGAGCTCTTGCATCATCAGGGAATGAACAGGCTATTTCATTGGTCAAAAGGTTCCTAGGTTGGTGATTATTAGGCAATAAACCAGTTAAGCCTTTGAGGCCTAGCCACTGTAATCCCACTGGTACACCGAGATAGTTACTCCCCTTTCCATAAAGGATAGAGGCAGTAGCCCTGGGGTAAATTTATGGTTTCCATTCAGTTTATGTAAGTTAAATTTGAAGATAATGAGGGAGGTGTTTTGCTTTGCAGAAAGCAAACGTCCTTTAGGAGTGATACCTATCATATGAACAAGACTTATTAATGCTACAATGTAGAGTAAAAGTCCATTAATCTTGTATTTGTGTTACTACCAGTTTTACAGACATGTAGCAGATCAAGAAGGACTAAGTCATTCACAGCTTTTTAGACCAGACAGAAATCACTGTACAGAAATTTTTTGGCGCAGAGAAGACATGTAGGGCTTTTATATTCTTTAGGTAACTTATGGAGCTCATGCCCAAGATATCTTTAGTGAGGAAATTCTGAGTTTTTTCTAGGTTGGTTTTGTTTGGACAGGTACATTCTGAAATGTATGTTGTATTCAAGTTTGGGTTTAATGGGAAATGAGTCCAGGGGGCTAATGCTTTCTTTTGGTGGTTCTAATGACAGTGTCTACTTAAATGGGGGTGTCACTGATATGGTAATTGTACAAGAATTCCTGTTTTCCAAACAGTCCAGTGCTAACATTTTTCCTGGTGTTTAGCTCTGACTGTTGGCATCATGTGTTTTTTTTTCAACATAAGCCTTTTGGCCGAGCTGGTAAGGAAAGAGAGGGGAGATGACGATGGCTCCAAGCTTTAATCACTCATGAACCTGGTCAGTCTGAGGCCTTTATTGTCTGATTTAATATTAAAGAAGTAGATGCCCAATATACATGGTCAGAAAACAGAGCCTGGGAGTACACCACTGGTGATATATATCTTGGAGTGTATTGTGTCATTTAATTACAGTGGAGTGGTGTCTTATCAGTGAGTCTGATAGCAACCCAATGGGTTATTTAAGGATTTATACTGAGAATGACCAGTTTATTTGATGATGCTGTTGTAGGGTATAATGTCAAAAGCCTTACTTAAATCGAGGTAAACAGTATGAACAGAGACAGATCACATCTGGGGAGTGGGTGTTAGCATAATGGTTAAGGTATTTACCTCTTACAAACAAAGTACAGGGTTTCATTCTCACCATTCAAAAAAATTAGATTAGCTTAAAGTGGCCTGAAAGGGCAGCAACTGTAATACCTACCCATGGTTAAATAAGGCCCTAAGGTGGGCACACAAACAAATCATTCTATTCTCCCTTTTCTTAGCCACCTTTCACCATTTACCATAAAATAATATAAAATAAAATAAAGTAAAATAAAATAAAATAGAATAAAATAAAATGACAGGCTACTGTCCCACAAATTTTTTATTCATCTCTCTAGTGCCTCGGCCAAACAGCCTTCAAGGAGTAACATTCAATAATAAGATACATCATATATATGTAAGAAAACACATACAAAACAATTAATTAATTATCAAAAAAAATAATTATATCAACCACTTTCAATTAATTTCACAATTCAGTCCCAAATCTATTAAAATATTGTACTTCAATATAAAAACAGATTCCTTATATAAAAGTTTACTTTTAGTAATTAATTTTCTTCCATTTTCACATGAATTTTTTTCAAGAACTGTACCCCGCAACAGTAAAAAATCACTGTCATGTTACTCTTTAAAATGCGTTGCTATAGAACTTTCTTCTTTTTTTTTCTTAATGTCTCTGATATGTTCCTACAACCTCAATCTAAACATTGTTTTAGTTTCCCCGATATAAAATCAGTTGCAAGGGCACTTTAGGGCATATATAACCCCTTCCGTACGACAAGAGAGAAATTCCTGTAGGATAAAATTTAATATTATTAATGTTACCAAAACAGAACACCACAAATTAAAAAATACCACAAGTGTTGCAGGGAAAAGTGCCTAGTGCAGATGGATGTCTAACAATACTAATATCAGAAGACATAAAATTACCATGAACAAAAATGTCTTTTAAATTCCACCCACGTCTATATGAAATAAAAGGAACATCACACAAAATTTTACATAGTTTACTATCTTTCATAAGAAACTCCCAATAATATTTCACCACATCACACTTAAAATATTATAGGTCATAACAAAATAAATTTTCTCTTTTCCCCAATTTCTTCTTGTGTTTCTTTGATTATTACCTCTTGTATTCTGTCTATCATTAAGCCTTAAAACTTTTTGTAAGACTTCATTAACTAAACCCCGATTATACCCCTATTTATAAACATATTAACTGTTCTGTAAGCTTCATCCATGAAATCTTTCTCATGATTGCAAATTCTGTATAATCTTAATCACTCACCATATGGCAAAAAAGAGCATTTGGAAATATGGAATTATTACTAGTTAATATTCACATCAACAACAGAAAATAATTATGTATTGTTGTACTCTATATTCTCCCAGGTCAAAACATACCTATTCTGGAAGATCTACTATCCTGGACCACCCTCAATATATCAAATAAAACTATCATTATTGGTGACACAAATATAAACTTTCAAACTCTCATCTCTGACTCGCCAGTAAATAGTATTAACTTGCACAGGTTTACTCAACCCATCCTTAACCCCACTCATAAGGTAAAAAAAACAAACAGAATCAACCCTAGACTGGATACTCATCTCACACCCTCAAAAATTCACCAAGGCAGAGACCCTACCCAATACCTTTAGTGACCATCTTCCAGCCTATACTCATAGAACTCAACTTCAAATAGACAAACTGGATTGTCTAAGAACAACTAGGAATCTTACCCATTTCAATGAACAACTATTCTTAGAGTCTCTAAAAACCCACAACTGGTCCCCTACCAAATTTCTACCACTGGATGAAGCAGTCACTTCTTCAATAAAGTCTTTTTAGATAGTCTAGACAGTCTTGCCCCCACGTGTACCAAAAGAGTAAAGCCTAACCATGCTCCATGGCTAACTAATAAACTAAACAGTTACTTACCTCCAGGGATAAAGCCTGGAAAGAATGGCATAGAAACAGAACCCCACAACTTGAACTCAGATATAAATAACTCTGTAACAATGCCAAAAAGCAAGTCATCAATGATAAAAAAGCTATTTCTCCACTAAACTCACAACCCAAATAAATAACCCAAATTGTTCTGGAATTCTGTTTCCTCTCTCCTAAATCCTGGTAATCAACACAACCCCTCCCCATCTCTTGACAAAGACCCTCAAGAAATTGCCCAAGCCTTCAATTTTCATGTTATCGATACTATCCAAAAACTTGTTAATGATTTCTCTCTACAAACTAACAGAAGAATAATCGGCAACATAAATGACAATACACTCTCTAACCACTCCCCCCACAAAAATTGTAATTCCAACAAAAACCCATCCACTTCTCTATTTACATTTCAACCAGTACTCACCTCTCTAGTTAGTAAACTTCTCTCAAAAGTAAAACCATGCGCCCCTTCTTCCGATGGCCTTCCAGCTGAATACCTAAAACTTGCAGCAGATTCTATAGCTCTTCCAATTAGCATTCTCATTAACCGATCAATCTCTGAATCATATGTCTCACAACTATGGACAAACTCAATTATTACTCCCCTTGACAAATGCAGTAACACCAGTGATCTAGCTAACTACTGGCCCATCTCCATACTTTCACCTCTATCTAAAATTTTAGAAAAGTGTATTCATTCTCAATTGCTAAAATATCTCACAGACAATAACCTACACGCACCCACCCAGCATGCTTTTCGGCCAGCACACAGCACAACAACAGCCTTACTGTCATTTACCAACACTGTATACAAAACTCTTGATGCAGGCCTACTAACATTGGCGATCCTACTAGACCTAGCAAAAGCTTTTGATATAGCGTCCCACTCAAAACTGCTTTTACAACTTGAGACCATAAACTGCTCCCCACATACGCTATCCTGGTTCCATAACTATCTACACAACAGAAAATAATCTGTTAGATGGCAAAGTAAGCAATCAAATTACCTACTCAACAACACAGACATTCCCCAAGGGTCTGTTCTTGGGCCCTTGCTTTTTAACATATTTATTAATAATCTTCATAAAGCATCCCTGCAAAGTACACTCATTCAACACATGGATGATTCGACAATAATTGCATTCTCTAGCAACATCTCAGATCTCCTAAAGTTAACACAAAATGCATTTACTCCATCGAATCTTGGCTTAACGAAGTTCGACTGCTGCTTAATCCCAAAAAATCAAAACTTTTCCTCTTCACAACCAAACCTCTAACTCTAGACTTTAAAATATTCTCTCAAAACAATACGGAAATTGAAATTGTAAAAACAGCCAAACTACTTGGCAACCCAATCGATGACAAACTATCCTTTGAAAATCATATACTCAGCCAAATCAAAAAGACCCATTTTAAGCTTGGCAAACTCTATAGGCATAAACTCTATTTGGACAAGTCTACCAAGCTGAAACTAGCTAACAGTCTTCTTCTACCCTCCCTCCTCTATGGTTGCCCCATTTTCACTAACCTACACACATCTCTCCTGAACAAACTGCAGTCGTGCTACTATAAAATAGCTAAGTTTGTCTCCAACATGCCAACTCGCACACATCATTGTCTGGCAATTAAATCTATAAACTGGTTTGAGTTCCCTCATTACCTGCATTACTGCCAACTTACTGTCACCCACAAACTACTAAATAATCCAAAGTACTGCC
Source organism: Protopterus annectens (assembly GCF_019279795.1). Classification (NCBI taxonomy): domain Eukaryota; kingdom Metazoa; phylum Chordata; order Ceratodontiformes; family Protopteridae; genus Protopterus; species Protopterus annectens. The sequence goes on along the minus strand of NC_056751.1, from coordinate 671,878,377 downwards.
CATCCCTTCAAACTATAATACAAACACACAGCCCTACTCGACATCTTAGGTCCTGTAACAAACAACTCTTAACCATAACTAAACCCAACAAAAGAGATGGACAATGTCTATATTCCCATGCCATTGCCAAACTTCGGAATGCGCTCCCTCTCTCTCTTACTCAACTAGACTCTTTACAAACATTTAAATTTGCACTAAAAGAACACTATCTCAATAACCTTGTCTGTTCTTGTAGTCATATAATTAAACCACCTTAAATGTTTTGGCCACTATACACTACAAATACGTTTACTAACTTAATATAGTTACCATTTACAATATCTGTCTTTGTATCCAATCTCTCTTGCTTTCTTTATTTCTGTGACTGAATAAACAGAATTGATTAAACAGTATTCTTACTTATGAGAATATACAAACAGAATTACCAAAAATTTAACACACTGGGTTTATTTTCTTGTATTGTATACCTCTATAATATGTATTTGTCTTGTATATCTACTTCAGTTTGTTGTGTGTAAAAACTTTCTTGACTTTCAAAGTTAAGCTGATGTTATGTAACTATTTCTGTGATTGTATGAAGCTTTTCTCCCCGGGCCTCCACTGAAAATGGGTCATTGGGCCCAGTGGACTTTCCTGGTCAACAAATGTCAATAAATAAATAATATAAATAAATAAATAAAGGGGACAACAACTACTTCCATGTAAATACTGACTTCCATTCAAAAACTTTCTATACAAAGCTGAAGAAATCACACCATTATCAAAGCTTTTCAAACATAAATCCAAAAACACAACCTCCCTGTCATAATGTAATCCATCAAAAGACAGATTATATACATTAGTTTGTAGATCAGAAACAAAATCTATAACATCGTTCTTCCCTCCTTGATAAATAAATATTAAATCATCTATATATATGTAGTAATGTAAGACATATTTTTTTCATAAACTCATCTTCATACAATCAACTTCAAATAAAGCCATCATCAAATTTGCGTACATGGAGGCAAAATGTGCCCCCATAGCAGTGCCTTGCAACTGATGATAAATTATATTGTCAAAAATAAAATAATTATTCAAAAGGCAAAAATGTACCAACTCTGTAAGATAATTCTTAACCAGATTGTCACCCAAAAAATTATATAATGCCTGTATTCCATCCTCATACGGAATATTAGGATACATTTATAGATTAAAAACTCAGTACTGTAATGACATCCAGGGTGACCCAATACATTTCTTTATTCCATTTAAGCACAGACATTTTACTTAAGAAGTCAAAACTATCTTTGATATAAGAAGGAAGTTTAGAAACAAATAGGAGGAGGAACTGATGGAAGAGCAAACCTGTATTATGTAAAAAATGTTTGCACACTGAAATAATCAGGTGACTAGGAGGATTCAAAAAATCTTTGTGAATTTTAGGTAAACAATAGAAGGTTGCAAGACTACAACCTTCCACAGAGAATTTCCTTTCCACATCTTCTTTGGAAAAAAATACCCCAACCTTAGGCCCTTGTCTAGCAAACATTTGAAGCACAATAAAGCATCATTATAAGAATGAATATTACTTTTATCATAGACCCTCTCATCTTTCAAATGTTCATGACACATACATACGTATTGTGCATAATGCATAATGACAACTTTATTTCCTCTGACTCAAGGTTTTATAATCAAATCTTTCCTCACACTAAGATCTTTCAAATTAGATAAGCTTAAAGTGGCCTGAAAGGACAGCTACTCTAGTACCTACCCATGGTTAAATGTGGCCCTAAGCTTGGCACAGAAACAGGTCATGCTATTCTCCATTTTCTTGCCCACCTTTCACCATTTACCATAAAATGTTTATATGTGTAATGCCCATATTCTTTATTCTTTATATTTATGATGCAGAGTTTTTAATTTATTTTCAAATAATAATTTAAACTATTTATTATAAATTTTAACAAAACCATTGAGGGACATTTGTTACGAACATACAAAGGCCATACACTGAAAACAATCAACATGAGCAGCAGTAAACTGATATCTTCTTAAACTTGCAACCATTTAAAATGCATCTAAAAGCAATTAAACATAACAGATATGGTTAGCTTTCCACTTAATTTCCTGTCTGCATGGATCATCACAATTTGTGTGTGACACAGCTGCTAGGTAGACGCAATTTGCAAATAGCAATTTTGATCACTCAAAATGATTTTTGTATTTCTAGGGGTTTCTTGGATCATGTATTTTCATAATTAAAAAAATGTTTGAAGTAAAATGGTGCATTGTAGTCATTTATAGCATGCAAAAACTGTCTTACAAAAGGATGAAAACAAAAGTAATTTAATTGTACTTTTAAAGAACTGGAGTTTGTTTGGATTTTGATTTTTATCATATATACTAAAATGTTTACCCTGAGCATTTGTTGTTATAGTACTGAGTTTTGAATGTATAATAGTACCCTAAAAATCTGCCATCTCTGAAAAAAAGACATGTTATATCCCCTCCAAACTGATGTCCAGCAAGGTACTGCTGGAGACCTGTTTACAAAAACAAATACGGCAGGCAAAAATTGTCTATGTACATAGATACTGGCCCATGTCCCGCTAAACTATGAGATTCCTTACTTAACTCCAAGATGCAGAAATCAATAAAATTCCTTATGGGGAATTTTAACTGCTCATAAATGTCTTGAGATGAGTACTGAACCTGAAATAAATATGGCCAAGTATGCACTATGTGAAACAAAACAGCTTGTAACAAATGGTATGTAGCTTCTAACAAATAGTGTGCAATCTAACAAGAATGACAATATCTTAGACATTGTACTAATGATTCTTTATTGTAATTCTGAAAACCAAAATTTGCAAGTCCTAGAATTATGAAAAATAAACATTGTAACTAGCAGAGAACAGCAAATATCATCAAATGCAGTTGTCCCTTAAAGATTTTTTTTTTTTGCTGGGACAAGCTTCATGTATTCCTCTGTGTAGGGGGTCAGTCCCACATGCCCCTGCTACTTAGACATATCAACTCTATGTGTTTGGAGGTTGGCCCAATGGTTAATATGTTTATTTCATACACACAAGGTACAGGATTTGATTCTTACCTTTGGGATAGGAAATTTGACTTGGCTCAAAATGGGCCACAACTCAGACAGCCTCAGAGAAAAGGGAATATTTTGAGACACAGCAATTTTGGACTACATGTCTGCATTTTCATTCATTCAAAATGCCCCACTGGGGCATATATCCTAGTGGTAACCTATGAACCTCAGAGAAAAGGGAGTATTTTGAGGCACACCTATCTTTATGTTCACATTTTCACTCATTCATTTTGATGGACTGGATCTTTCACTTGTGAATCTTAGGAAACTATCACCCATACTGGAAAACCTAGGATCTTTCTTCTTTCCACACATGGTTATACTCACTGTAATTAACATTGATCATGAAACATTCATCTTCAACCGAAGCTCATTCATGAAGAAATCAGCATTCTTAAACTATACCAGTGAAAAAGTGATGTACTGCTGATAAAACACTTGCCAAAACAGGCAGGGAGACCACCTTCACCAACCCAAATAAATCAGCTCAGGATGCTATCTCAATGAGATATATGGTATCATTAACTTCTGTATTTATGAACACACACTAGGAAGACACACAGAGACAAAAAACCTTTTGTAGAATATCAGAACTAATGATAAATGACAGAAAAATATACGTATTCTCAAAAGAATACCCTTGTCATAAAAACAGGTTTAGGTTAAATATAGCTGAGAATGAGTCTCGTTGTTTTGCTGAGGTTTAGCTGCAATGCATGCATCTACAGTGCCACATACAGGACATCTTTATGGATTTGGATGTGAGTTTTGGAGAACTTTGGCTTAGGAAGGCTGTATGTATGCCTTGTAGTATGTAGGTATGGTGTTAGTACATATACCGTTTCTCTGTTTGTGTGAACAGTTTGCCTCCAGATGAAAAAAGCATTTGCACATCTCACATGTAGATTCATTTTTTGGGAACAGAGAATGTGGCAGACTGCTTCAGGGTGCCTAGTGTAACAATGCTGGCAAAAGATGGATCAAAGACACTCTGTGGACCCATAGTTGATTTAGAGGAGCTAAGGTGTATACATTGTGCAAGCTGCAGGATTTGGTTTCTCTGACTAAGAGGGAGGTGAGACCCGCGCTGGTGGTTCCTGCGGTAGTGTTGTCGCCTCACAGTAAGACGCTGTCTGGTTCGATTCTCAGCTAGAGTGTCTTCTGTGTGGAGACATGCGTGAATGGGCGTACCTTCGTTGAAGGTTGTGCGTCAGGGCTGGCAACTCGGCACGTAAAAATCTACTGCCAATCATTAGCAGACCGGAGTTCTGCTGTGGCAACCCCTAACCGGGAAAAGCTGAAAGATGCAAACAAACTAAGAGGGAGGTGAGCTGTATGCTATGTATGCACTGTGATTACTGCAAAAAGCAGTCCAACACTGTCTGGCATAGAAGGGATAGTGAAACAACACACAATAGTGAAAAACATTGTAATTTATATACAATACAGCCCAACAGGGTACTGTGCAATACACTCTCCTGTGTATTTGTACTTATGTTAACTTTAGTGTTTTTGGCTTAGCTGGGTGTCAGGAACAACTACTAAAAGGGTATGTGACTATATATTAAGGTGTTTTGTAATTAAAGATTACAAGAAATGCTAGCTTGTGAATGGGGGGGGGGAGCTGCTGTCCCTGGACTACAGTTAACAAAATACACAATGCACTTAATACAGGGATAAGCCCAAAATATTGTGGAATTCAGGTGCACCTGCAATGCTTTTTTAGTCCTGTTTCTTTCAGGATGATCGTTTTCTTTTATTGTTTAGTGACCAGATTCATGAAGTTCCTAGAGCAGGTAAAAACTGCCATGGACCAGTAGAAGTGGAACAGCTGAGCAACCTGTTCGCAGGGGCTGTGGAAATAATGCTTTTTTAGTCCTTTTTCTTTCAGGATGATCATTTCCTTTTATTGTTTAGTGGCCATCAAACTCAGCCAGTAACAGCCAGGCAGAGCTGATCATGTATATGGTAACCAAGAAGTTGCTGCAACATGCCACTTCACACACATCAAGTTGCAGCCAGGTACAGAGGATCACTGAGGTGTACTAGTCCAGATGGCAGAGATTGGGAGGAATAGGACAGTTAGAAATATGAACATAGAGTAGTACTAGGCTAACTGCTCTTGCGAGCCATTTTAAGTCTAGCTAATTATCCCTTGTGAGACTCAAGCCCTGCACCTTGTGTTTGTAAGGCAAACACCTTAACCATTAGGCCACCCTTCTAACCCCATTCACTATTGTCTTCCAGTGCTGCATTGTCTATTATGCAAGCCCACTGCACTAACTGCAACAATTCCCAGATGGTGCAGGACTGTTTTTCCAGTCAATTATTTAGTTGCAGAGTTCAATGCAAGTAGCTGTTAAGGAAGTACATCACAACAGAGTGGTGACATGCACAAATGCAACAGTTTAAAGCAGTCCACAGAGCTCACAGTAAAAAGTCGGCATTGCTATGTTAACTACTAGTAATATAAGGCTGAAACAATACCAGAAGAAGTCACTAATCTTACCAGGTGAGAATGGGATTGATCACTAGAGATACAAATTTACCCCAGCGCAAAACGGAACCTTAAAATCAGTCATAGCATGCATTATTACATGAAATAAGTACAAAAGAATTTACTTTCCAAATGCTGTCAAACTGTTGCCAAGTCAAATCCAGTAGCGGAGTTAAAGATAGGTAAGTTGTGTTGATGCACAGCACATCAATGTTCACAAACACAAGTGTAAAGTGGACCACAGAACATGCAGGCCAGTGAAAGGTTAGCTCAGCTATATAAGCACTAGAAATTCAATCCAAACATAACACCCATAGTAGACCCTTCTCTCAAAATGGTTGGACCAGCTGCAGTAGCATCAGATGTAAAATTGCCACACAAAACAAAACCTTTAAATTTTCTCTACTGTAATACATAAAATAAATAAAGAAAAAAATTACTTCCCAGATGTTGAGGGACTATTTCCACTCATCTGGTAGCAGAGTGTGAGGCAAGATGGTTATAGCTCTAATACTATTTATTTTATTTTATTTTACATTTGTTGACCGGGCTAGTCTAACTGGATACATGTCCATTTTCAGTAGAGGCCCGGGGAGAAAAGCTCCAGAAAACATTAAAAAACATTAAAAGATTAATAGAGGATTTACAGAAACAAATATAAACAGTAGTAATTGTTACATAAAAACATTTAAACCCCAAAAAAATATAGAAAAAATTGTTTAAAATTTTTTTTTTTAACAGAAGATGAACTACTCTTAGTAAATGTAGCATAATGAAAATCGTTTAAGGGTAGTCTACTAAAGAAGGTATAATATACTTGTAAACAGTGCAATTATATGCAAACCTTAGTATAAAGAAGCATTATAGGAAGGTTGAAGTAGAAGTAGGTTGAAGAAATAGGAGAGCAGTTATATACATAAAAGGGGTAAAAGGGTGAAAGTGGATCCAAGGAAGTAGGAGATAGAAGTGAAAGAGGTAAGCAATTTAGTCAGGGTTTGTGCAGGGGCACAACCAGTGTGATTTTAGGTGAAGTTTGAGTCTTAGTTTAAAGAGAGACAGAGATGGTAGTAGAGTTAGATCTGTAGGTAGAAGGTTCCAATGTTTGCCAACAGTGTTTGAGAAAATGCTGTCACCTGACAAGTTATTAGACTTCGTAGTACAAACAAGTAATCTACTTGAAGAGCGTAGTGAAGTTAGATTAGTATAAGGGGTGATAAGGTTAGCAAGAATAGGAGTATTTTTAGGTTGATAAAAGATTTTGTGAGCAATGATGAGTTGGGAAAATGTTAGCAAGCTAGGTAATTCAAGCCAGTTGAGCTGCTTAAGATTAAGACAATGGTGTGTCGTATGGATTGCTGGTAGCAAACCTGGTGATATTGTTATAGGTGTGAGAAATTTTTTGGAGGTTAGTTCTTTTTAGATTGGTATAAATTGGTGAAGCATAGAGAAGTGTAGAGATTAAGTGAGAGTGGGCAATGGTGGTTCTGGCCTGAGGAGTAAGGAAAAGTTTGATTCTGTATAAGGAACCAATTTTTCTGTTCACTGATTGTATGGTGTTGTTAATGTGTATATCATAGGTGAGGTTGTTGTCGATTGTGACTCCTAAAAGTTTGGTAGATTGTTCAGGCGTTATCAGGGTGCCTTTGCTAGATACAATAGAGAGATCAATAGGAGAGGACCTACTGGTAGGTGGAAATAGTAGAAGTTTAGTTTTTTTGGCATTCAAAAGAAGGCAACGTTTTAGGAACCATTCTTCAACCATGTTAAATACTTTTTGGGTTATGTAGTGGAGGTCTGAGGTGGAGTTAGCAGAGCATATAAGTGTGAAATCATCGGCATATTGAATACAGGTGGCTTCTGGGACTGCTATGTGAAGGTTGTTGATAAATAGTGAGAAAAGTAGGGGTCCTAGAATTGAGCCCTGGGGGACTCCTATGGAGACTGGTAGGAGGGATGATAGTTTATTTTGCCAGAGAACTGCTTGTTGCCTATTATTAAGGTAAGATTTGAACCATTGAATAGCTGGGGGATCAAGAGCAAGAAGTTCAAGGGTATTTATAAGTAGGGGATGGTTGACCATATCAAAAGCCTTTGACAGGTCATTTCAATACAAATCCAGAATTAGGAATCTGCTAGACCAGTTTCAGTTACAAAATTACCAAAGTACAAAACAGACCCTCTAAATCAGCACTACCACACTGTAATGTATAAAACAAGCAAAGAACAGTTTATTTTCCAGATGTTGTGGGACCATTTTTATTCATTGAAATCCTGTAGTAAAATTCAAGGCAGATCAGCTGTGTTGAATCCCAACACAATATAGCCCACAACGTCTAGCAAAATACGTTACTGACTGCAGCTATGACATGGGAGGTCTCATTTGGAGATGTGCCATCTGCATTGCACTACAGACATATGTAAAAGTAACATACTGTTTAATAAATAAAGTAAAACACCTGCATTGCTCTGAGTGAAGCTGTGCTGTGGGGGAAGGGGATACTGACAGGAACAGTGACCTATCTCTTTCACCAAGGATGGCATGTAACTATCACATCAGGGATTTTGCTTTCTGTCCAAGACTTTTCTACCTCCATTACTTCTATAGCACCTTTTTTTAGGAAATGTCAGTCTACTGTCTACTTAGGCTGTGAACCTAATAAATGCAGATTCCAACCTGGAAGCTATTTATGTAGCTCTGTTCAGTGCATGGAGCCTAAATACAAACATCTCCACCAGTGAGACCTTTATTACTCTAAAAACATACATATTTATGCTGTGATTGAAACCTGGCTCCAAAATAGTGGATGCACTCATTCCATGCCCAGCATTTCTGCTTACCACTCATTCAGGCCTATAAATTTAGAGAGCAGTTATGGTGGTGGGGCATTTCTGCCTTTTCTGGAACACCATGGCCTCTAGACTAATTAGTTGACCTTGAACCCTTGTATACCCTAGTATCTTTAGTAAAGGGTAAAAGAGCTGAGTAAGTAGGGCACTGGTTCATGATACTGGCACTGGGTGCTGGTTCATGGTACTGGCACTGGGTGCTTGTTTGTGGTTCTGGCACTGGGTGCTGATTCATGGTGCTGGCACTGGGTGCTGGTTCATTGTTCTGGTGCTGGGTGCCGATTCATGGTTCTGGCACTGAGTGCTGGTTCATGGTACTGGTATTATGTGCTGGTTCATGGTACTGGCACTGGGTGTTGGTTCATGGTTCTGGCACTGGGTGCTGGTTCATGGTACTGGTGCTGGGTGCTGTTTCATGGTTCTGGCAGTGGGTGCTGGTTCATGGTACTGGGTTTAGCTGCTGGTTCATGGTACTGGCACTGAGTGCTGGTTCATGGTTCTGGCACTTGGTGCTGGTTTATGGTAATCACACTGGGTGCTGGTTCATGATTCTGGCATTGGGTGCTAGTTGAACCAGGTACATTTCTGATGGCAGATTTTAGCATCTGAGCCACAGCTGACTGTTGCCTTCTCTTTGCACAGCCCTGTTTGTGGGCATCAGTGTACTAAACTATGGTGGACTACTGTTGTGACCTAGGCTTGGCCAGACATTATGGCGATTTCTGTCTGTAGTGATGGTTTGTTAGTGATAGTAGAAGAAGTTATATGTCATGAAATGGATGTCAGTGTCTTGCTGAGTCTTTGCTGTTGTACACCAATTTCCAGTGCCATGGATGGTATTTATAGTTTTGGAAGTAATTTTTGGAGCGCATTGGCATTGGAAGGTTTCATTTCTGTCTTACAGTTCTTTGGTGTGGCATTAGTATTGGTACTAATACCCAGTTTGTGTGAAAGGTTTGCCTCCATATGCAATAAGTAATTGAACACTTCACATGTGAACTAATTTGCAGTAATAACAAATGCCTGTCAATCATCATTTGTGTCAGAAGCAGAGTGATGACCCATGGTTGATCTAGACACACCAAGTGTCATACATTATGTGATGTTCGGTGACCCTTTCACTAGTTATGTGATATATAAAGGGACAGTGAAACAGTACAAGTAGTGAAAAACAAGGCAACACAGCATAATCACAGTATATTACCTTTCCAGAAATGGGGAGAGTGAAAGCAATTACATAACAGTGCAAAACATGGCAAGTTCTGCACAGCATAGCACAATACAGTACAATATGATGTCACACAGTATAGTACAACTCAGTATAATATAATACAATGCAATACAGTTATATACGCATCACCTGAAGAACAGGCACAGATGCTGAAGCATGATAAAGCAACAGTTCCTCAGGTGTCTATAGCTTAAGGGTGCATGGTCATCTGACAGGAATGCTATAATGTGGTGATCAGTGCATTTCCAATTATTAATGCATGATTTGGTGGCAAGCTCAAGACCCAAAGCACAATAATCCAAATTCCAGAGACACAACTGTATTCAACACTTCTCATGGTGCTTAATGCAATAAGCAAAATGTTATAAGATCCTTCAAGCTTGATAATACAATAGGTAAAATATTACAAGATTCTTCAACGTGGATAATGCAATAGGTAAATTGTTGCAAGATCCCCTGAGGCATATAATACAATAAGCAAAATGCCACAAGATCCTTCAAAGTGGATAATACAATAGGTAAAATGTCACAATATCCTTCAAGGTAGATAATACAATAGGTAAAATGTTACAATATTCTTCAAGGTGGGTAATACAATAGGTAAAATGTTATACGATCCTTCACTGTAGATAATACAATAGGTGAAATGTTAGTAGATCTGTCAAGGTGGATAATACAGTTGGTAAAATGTTACGAGATCATTTAGGGTAGGGAATACAATAGATAAAATGTCATAATATCCTTCAAGGTGGAAAATACAATAGATAAAATGTTATAAGATCTGTCAAGGTAGATAACACAATAGATAAACTTTTACAAGATCCTTCAAGGTGGCAATGGGGGGAGCTTGAACTTTTGTGTATGCCAACCTAATTTTGCTGGACTGGGAAAAGACACACATTTTTAATTGAGCATTTTTTTTAATATGTTAAATTGTACCTTAGATTTTTGGATGACATTTTTTATTATGCAACGATCCTATATCATGTATTGAACAGTTCTTGGAGTATTTGAGCAAGACTACAGGATTTTTTTAATTTACTTCATGTTATGATAGGACCAATATGAATTATGTATATACTATGATCACACTTTCTAATAATGGTTTTAAATCCATAATTTACAGAAAATCAACTTTTAGTAATTCTTATTTACATTTTACTAGCTGCCACCCTTTTTCTTAGATGAAAAGCATAGTAAAAGGACAATGTATTAGGGTGGGAAGGATGGCATCAGATAAAAAAAAGATATGATTAAGGAATTAAAGGTGGTTACTAATATGTTTATAATTAGGGGTACCCTTACTAATGTAAGGAAGTTTTTTATGAATGGGGTAAATAGAAACCCCTACTGGGGTAGGTGCATCAAAAACTTACAGTGAAGTTGCCTAGTAAATATCCCACAAGAATGTTTGAATGAGCTTTGGTTTTGGAGTATAATAATTTGAGTAAGGAGGTTAAACAAATTGTGAGGAGGAATTGGAATCATTTATGGGCAAATTTGGTTGTATACAGTCTTGTAGGCTCAGAATAATTTTCATTTTACATATAAGACAGTTCACAATTTTAAAAACATGTTTGAAATCTATCAAAATATGGTAATGGATTTAGGTGACAAAAAAGCTGGACCAAGTGTGGTCATTATAATCAAATTTCATATATTTTTGAAGGTGAAACCCTGTTTTTGAAAAACAGCTCGAGAACTAAGGTACATTTATGAAAATGTAATTGTCCTACAAAAGGGGTTATTTACATCACTAAGTGTTCTGTATGCCCAGCTTTCTACATGGGCAAAACAGAAAGACGTTTAGGTAAAAGAATTTATGATCATCTTTATGACATCAAGAATAAAAATGAAAACAACTCATTGTTCAAACATTTACCACTTTGCCCGCATTATGTTGTTTTCTTTTGGCATATCAAAATAGGTTAAAATTAACCCAAGGTGTGGTGAATGGGAAATTAAACTTGAACATAGAGAACTTATTTGGCAGCTTAGGTTGAATGCACATAATTTCCCAGGTTTGAATGAATTTGTTTTTATTCAACCACTACCAAAATTAAATGCATTAAAACTATAGGTTCCAGCTTAGAAAAAGGTTTTTATTTCACTTTTATGGCAGTATTTTGGGATGGTAAAGAACCTTTTTGTGTTTGTAAATGTTTTGTGTATGTCTTTTAAACTCTGAATGATTTTGAATAAGTGTTCTTAATTGGTTTATTTATTTAAGTATATAATTTTATATATATATATATATATATATATATATATATATATATATATATATATATATATACACACACACACACACACACACACACACACACACACACACACACACACATACACACACACACACACACATATATATATATATATATATATATATATATATATATATATATAAAATTATTCTGATGAAGTCCTGTTTTGTGTACAAAAGAGCTCAATAAATATTTGTGTTACTCTTTGGTAATCCATGTGATACCTGTTCTCCTACATTTTCTTTTATTTAATTTGGAAGATCCTTCAAGGTGGATAATACAGTGAGTAAAATGTTACAAGAGAGCAAGAGGCATTAGATGCTGCTTACAGAAGTGTTACAATACAGCACTTGCTGCATTTGCAGCATGCTCACATGTCACAGTAATAAATACAAGTGCACAAAAGTAAAAGTGATATAGCAAGATATGTGATGTAAATACAACAAGGCTGCACTATAACAGGGTAGTGAGCAATCAGACACCACCAAGATAAAATATAACAAGACAGTAATCAAACAAACACAGTTAAGACAGCAATTAGCAATGTTAAATCCAGTATTACTCTGTAGTGGAAAGTGACAAAACCTGCCACCACATGCACCTAGGCACAACCAGGCAAAGTAATCACTAGGATATACTAGTTTGGGGAATAGAGGTTGGGAGTAATAGGACAGTTATGAAGTGCAGTACTTGCTATCGTGATATACATTCTGGTACTGTGTTTTATATTCTGCAAACTTGTTGCACTCTGCAGCACATCCCAGATGATGCAGGACTGTTCTTTTTGTCAATTTCAGTAGCAAAGTTCAAAGAAGGCTGGGTGCAACTAAAGGCAATAGAGTAGCAATGTCTACAAAACAAAACTGAAGGCAGATCACAAAAATACATGTGTTAATAAAAAGTATGCACTACTATGTAACTAGCAGTAATACAAGCCAGAAAGAAGAGCAGAAGTAACCTTTTCTCTCTCCAGAAAGGAAACAGCTCCACCAGTTTCAGATGCAAAATTATCACAGCACAAACCAGTGCTTTGAAACGACTGCTAGCACAGCAACATGCAGAAAACAAATATAGAAAAGGTTACTTGACATATGGTATGGAACTGTACTTCCAAGGCATGCTGGTCGTATCACCACATGGCATAATACAGCCATTGTGTGGGTGGATGGACACAGGTAAATGAGCACAAGAGAAGAGTAAAAATAGCAGACAAAATATTACCTGCTTCAGTTATACAGCTGTTACCTGAGCATCAACAAAGTGCTCATAGGGTGTCACTGGAGACAGAATTTGTACTATGACAGAAATTGTAAGAGACCACTAAGCTTACAGTCTGGAGGCAAAGTCAAAATTCAAATATCACAGGAACGCCTGCAGCCTGAAGTTGGAAGTTATTCATAAAGCAATGTTGATCCTGTGTACTTCATGGATATGTTAAGCTGTATAGTAGAAACTGCAGAAATTTTTAACAGGCAAAACGCTAAAGTTACAGAAAGAACAACAACCAGATGTGCTACATCCTACCCTTTTGCAGGAAATTAGACATTGTGAAGATTGTGAGGGCCAAAACTTGCAGAGATACTCTTGAAGCTTTGGCTCCAAATACATCATTAGTACAACAAGAACTTTTGCGAAAGGAAGAGTGCTGTCCAGTGGATATAGACCTGTTAAATTCTCCAGATATGACAAACTTCTTAAAAAACATAGGTATATCGACTATATTGAAGCTAAAAATGACCAAAACAGCAACATTATTAATTTGTTTTCAAAGTGTGAAAGTTTTCATAATTTAAAGAAAGTAATTCATGATATGTGTAATGTAGTTTTACAACAACTACTGTTATAAAACAAATACTAACAAACCGACATACGGCCAGGTTAAAACTTTAAACTTTTATTATCTGGTAAGCACTTTCGCAACTCTTGGTTGCTTCTTCAGACCATCAAAAATCACATTCAAAATATAACCTTATATACTCAAAACATTCAAACAAAGCATCCAATGAACAGCAAGAAACAATTAAAAAAACTATTTAAAATTAACAGTGCATAATTAACAGACATGATTTCCTAACAACCAATCACATAAAGTTATATAAAGTTTTGTCCTATCAGAACAAAAGTCTGAAATCTGTCACCCAATCAACATTACTCATAAAAACATAATTGGTTGGATACATGCTAGGTAGGTATGTTATGTTCAAAATGATTGGCTGATATTCAGTACATATTTAAAACATATAATATGCTTGTCATCACGCAATGTCATAACCAAATCAACATAAAAGTAAAACTAAAACATCCTTGGCTTCAATCCTAGCCAAACCAAGAGTTGCAAAAAAGCTTACCAGATAATAAAAGTTTAAAGTTTTAACCTGGCCGTGTGTCGGCTCATTAGTATTTGTTTTATAACAGTAGTGATTCTTTCATTTGGTTTTACTGACAAGCCATTAATCCGAGTTGCTGGTGTAATATTTTGACTAGTTTTAAGACAAACTTAATTCAATGTAATGTATAGTAGCTCATGTATACAAACGCGTGCATGCATGCATACACACACAGATTTTAGGTAGATAGGACAGCTAGACAGAGATACATACATACATGCATACATATATTTTTAACTTAAAAAAGAGGAATGTTAGACTTGGGTATAGTGAAGCATACACCATGTACACCACAGTATATACTTTTTAAAAATATATTTATGTTTCATTTCATGTGATATGCTATAATTTAAATATAAAGTGGCGTACTTATCATGGTTTATGATTACATATTTTGTTAAATAGCTTTTTTTTATCATAACACCTAATTGACTTAATAACCAACACCTCATTAGTAGAATGCTTATGCATTAATATGTTACCACTGAAAAGTGTATATCTCATGGTATATACAGTGGAGTGTAAGTCTATTTTTATGAATTTCACCGCAAGTGGTCATAAAAAAGAAATAGAAGATCACATATGCATACTACTAAGAGAATTGCACAAAACACTTAAAGCACATTAAATGGCATCCTGTGTCCAACACAAATAATTTAAACATATACTACTACAATACCTCTCAGCTATCTGTTTTTCCCATAAACCCTGAATTTAATCTTAAAATATCTGTGTGTCACAAAGTTCCCATGTTCTTCTAAATCAGGAGTTTATACTTATTTCCTTTTGCCAACTATTTGTACAGATCATGTGCATGGACCGTGGCATCATTAATCTTCGATGTGCAGACATGACTAGAGTCACAATCCAAACTGGTCATGAGATGATCTAGGATAGAAACAAGTACAACAATATTCAGTAGTTTTGGAACAGGACTGTTTTATCTTTCATATTGTAGCAGCTTTTCTGCTACTTACAGTACTCATAGTACCCAGGAACCTAAAGCAGTGAAATAGACTTGCATTCTTTGTTTTATTAAATTAAAAACCTTCACAAACTCCCACACAGAGTTGATTGAGAACTAATACATAGCACTATCCTTCAGTCACAGGTTTGAGTCCTTCGGTTCCCAGTGCATGTTTGTTTTTATTTTTGAGCAAGTGACTTAACCAGACATTGTTCCTTAGTTCCCCCTCCTGTGTAAAGGCACTTGTGCTTGGTGGGTAAACCTAATTAATAAATTAATACAATCGAATAAAGATTTAAACAGATAAACCCACTGCACATGAGATAGCATGCTATTGCAGTTGTTAAACAAAAGTTTAGTGTTCCTGAATGCTCTGCAGAGATAGTGGATTGTGAAACAGCTGTTTTAAAGCTAAAACTCTGAATATAATGCAAACAACAAAACAATGCTGGGGAGGTACCACGTAACTCTGGCAGAGACTTTCTGTTTGCTGCATCTGGAAGAAGACTGAAACCAGTTAAAGAGGGATAATACATATAGAGCTGTCCTCTCCATACTTGCACAATCTCTTTTTGGTTTCTAAGGGTTATTTCATAATAAGAGACAGCTCAAATGTACAGTAGCTAACCTTTGCTTTGGATCTGATGGCTTCATTTGCATTGGAGTGTCATTCTTGACAGCAGTCACTAAGTGAGGTAAAGATATCAAAGAAGGCATCTGCAGTCCCAAAACTAAAAGGAAGTTTTGTTGACTTCACATCTGTTTAAGAAATTCCTCTCTAAATGTGTATTCATACTGTAAAGTCAATCTCTACAACTGTAATTAAATGTTTAAATATGTACATATGTGTCTATATATGTGTGTGTGTGTGTGTGTGTGTGTGTGTGTGTGTGTGTGTGTGTGTGTGTGTGTGTGTGTGTGTGTGTGTGTGTATATATATATATATCTGTGTATTTATTTACATTCATTAACCGGGTAGAGTGCTGAGCCACTGAAAACCTACTTTAGTCTCATTCTAGGTGTAAAAACACAATTCTTCTGCAGAGACTGTGTGACAGAGAAATTGTCACAGTGTAGTAAACGCATGGAGATTTACACTTGCTGACAATAACAAGGGATTTGCAATAACAAAGCAATTATACAACTAAGCCACACTCGTTTTCAGATAGTATGAAATATTGTGTGAAGTATAGTGACAGTGTGGAAAAGGAAGAAGGCAAAGGGATGAAGTCAGGTGTAATGGTTAGATGACAGGTGAGCCTGCTTGAAGAAAGGTGAGCAACGCTGAACAAATGAGGAAGAGTAAGAAATAAAGTCCTTCGTGGGGAGAAGTAATGCTGTGGTAAGGATAGTTATGGTGATTGCAGGGCTTAAGTTATGTAATGATGGGGAAGCTGCAGCAGTCTGCTTCTTTTGTGAGGTGGTGTCTGAAGCTGTTTCTGAATGAAATTAGACTAACAGAGTCTATTGTGTAGGTGGGATGGTCCAAGTACAGAGAAGCTATGATCACTGCATTCCTAGTGGAGAAAGTTGTATGGCGAAAGAGAAGTCATGATTTGGCTGAAATCAGAGCTTTATGACCTTTCCTGAACAATGGGCCTACCTGCAAAGTACAAGAAAGAGTGTTTGTTTAGTAATTTGAATAGCCACCAAGGGCCTGAGCTTTTTGCAGCTCTGGTGCTAGTTGCCTTTTTTGAGAATTGAGCAGTGGTGTTTCTTTTTTCTGTTAGATAAATGAAATGACAGATTTTGCTTACAGTATTTTTGTAGGGAGGGTAGATTCTTTTTGAGGCTGTGGCAATGAGAGAGAGTGAAAATTTGAGTTGTGCTAACAGTATGCTTTTCCCTATGGCTTGTCTGTTTAATCAGAATAGGAAATGTGAGATCTTCCATGTCCAGAAAAGAAGTTGTATTTTTCCTTTGGTTTTCTGAATAGTTAAAAGTTAAGGGTATGATGTAGATAAACACTGAGGTGCTTGAATGAAGTGATGGTTTCTGGTGGGTTTAGGTTGTGGTCTAGAGTGACTGTTCTACATGCTTTCTTATCTTAATTATTTGCAGTTCCTGCATCCTATGTAGCTGTGTTGACATTCAATTTTGCTTAACTTCTGTTTCATGCATGTATGTGCATCAGTGAACTGAAATACCCTGCCTTCACTTTCAATGAGCAAACTATAAAACTGAAAACTACAGATTCCTGGATTTAATAAACAGAGTAACATGCCTGCAACTGAATGAAATTATTACAGAGTTCAAGTTCTAATGTATATATGTTTAATAGCAATTCAGTATTGTAACTGTAAACAAGTTTACTGCAAAATCAGGAAAGTTACAAAGTCTGCTGTCACCTAGAAATCATATTCTATGCTCCTCTTAAAACCAAGGAGGCACTGCAAAAGTCTAGTTTTTGGGATTTTTAGCCTATTACTGGTGCAGTTTCTTTAGCTATCAGTTTACACCTCCAAAGAAAGACTATCTAAGAGTACTGGTATCAGTTATCTAATCTCTTGGCGTACAGATTTTAATGCACTCACATATCCTGAGATGAAATTCTTAAGCTCTGTTAAACTTACTGATACTTCGAATTTGAATGAAAATATCTCATAGTACTTTCAATATGATTTTTCTGACTGCACAACTGTGCTGTTTTCCTTGTACCCCATTCAGAAGGTGCGGGTTTGTTTTTTTGTACCCCCCATTACATTGTACCAGTTTGTTAATCCAACTGTACTTAGAGGCTTTAGATTTGAATTCTGGTGCTCGCTGGTCTGGGGTATTAACTCTACTGCACTCAAAGGCTGCAAATTTGAATTCAGGTGTTCCAGATTACTAATATGTCAATCCTCCTGTTTGCAGAGTTTACAGGTTTGAATGTGGTTGCCCCACTACCCTGAGTTGTTGATCCTATCATATTCAGAAGCTGGGAGTTCAAATCTTGGTGCTTTGTTGTATAGACATATTTGATCTCACTGTACCCAGAGACTGCATGCTTAAATCATAGTTCTGAACTCTATTGGTGCTTCAATTGAATTGTATTTCGACCCTAACAGTTTGAATTTTCATGCCCAATGGTGTGTGTTGATCTAACTGTAATTAAGACATCTGACAATATGGAACACAATGAATGACAAGTGGACAGAATGTGTGATATAATCACACCCGAGAATGGAGATATTTTACCATAGTGTATTCAAAAATTGAAGATGGTGTTAGGTTTGACTTTCTTTCTTTATCAGACTGCAAGTATCACACCTCCCAACCTCTTAGAGCAAAAAATCTGGACAAAGCCTAAAATGATGGGGGGACAAATACGGACAGATTTTAAATATTGCTCTTACAAACTTAGAAGATTGATAGAATGATAGGTTTTGCATCAGCATAAATTTTCAGAAGGATGTGGAGTCTTAAACTCAAATGTATATCATCATGTAATGACTTCAGTCCTCAGCTATTTGCTAGAAAGGAATAGATTTAAGCAGGAATACAGCAAAAATATGAGGCAAAAATCTGGACATTTTGTGAAAACGTGTACTGTTGAGAGGTATGGTAATTACGTTAACTTTTTTTCACTCACAGTCATTCAGGATAAATGCTTGTACTACAGCATTTTGGGTAGGCATATGAGAAAGCAGCCCAAACTACAACCATAAGCCATGTTGCTTCCATGGCAAGGGTCAAAGGGTCACTGGTGGTTGGGTATGCAAAGTCTGAGAAAAAGCTCTGGGGGAAGAGGAGAAACAGTTATGAGGATGCAAACACCTAAACCTTTTTTTACAAACTATGCAACACAATGAATGACAAGTGGACAGAATGTGTGATATGATCATACCCGAGAATGGAGATATAAGGCACAGTAGAATAAAATGCTCTAGTCTGCAGTGTTTGCAAAGTGCAAAGCACTATGAATTATGATGAATTTATAATTTAAATAGCATAGAGCAGCATGTAAAGTATCTTTTTATATGGTACAGAATCATTTTGTGAGCAAAAATGAATGGTGCACTATATAATGTATGAATGGTAAGAGTTAGGGATGGAGCTATAATATGTAACCCTTTCTCTGCAGTTCTTTCTTCCATGTGATGGACATTTGAGAAAATAAAAAGTCATCAGATACTGTGTGTGTGTGTGTGTGTGTGTGTGTGTGTGTGTGTGTGTGTGTGTGTGTGTGTGTGTGTGTGTGTGTGTGTGTGTGTGTGCGTGTGTGTGTGTCTCTGTTTATCTGTATGTGTGTCTGTGTGTGTATTTATATGTAAGAGTAAAAAATGAAAAAAAAATTCTCATATTTTTCACTTAAGTAAAGCAAAATGTTGTGATTCCATCTAGCTAACTAAGATATACAGAATGCTTTTCATTTCATTGAAAGTGGGACTAACTTGGCCAACAGCAGCATTTCAGTTCATATTCTTGCTACGCATTACCTGCTTCTGCTCTGGCATACCCCCATCACCACCATAAACACCTTTTTCACCTTTCTGGATTCAAACTAAATTGGGATCCTTGCAATGGACTACCATAGGGAATCAGCCCAAGTTAATCCTTGCCCCCCCCCCCCGGAGTTACACAGATGCCTTCATGTCAGTATTTTACCAGCCAGCTGATTGGGCATCTGCACAGCTCCAGTAGAACCCAGATGTGTACCATGGTCACAGCTGCATTCCCATACTTAGTGGAAAAGTACTGGTCACTCTGTGCCAAGAACAGGAAAACAAGCAGTACTGCTGACAAAATAACAATGATAACAGATGACCTTTGGAGTCTGTGTTTGCAGAGGGTGTGTCTACCTCTGACCTTATTATTAAATGACAGAAAGGTATGGGAAATAAGCAGCTGCTTCGAAAGGATACATGTGGGCATAAGACAAACCAGTAGCAGAAATCAGGTAAATAAAGATGATGGAATTTGCATTTGCTTACTGGGTGAATACTGCTTAAAGTTTCTTAATGTTTTTACTTTTATTACTTGGGCTGAATATGTAGTAAGAGTGTTGCATTCTCTTTCAGTGGCTTATGTACTTCATTGTTTGCTCATTGCTAATCATGCTGTACAGATTCATCCTACTTACACTGATGTTTATCCTTTCTCAGTAAGATAATTGCTTTCTGGTTACCCTGGAAACTACTGGCACAGTACTTATAATATATACTCTTTCTCTTCACTGAATTCCTGTTCTTTTTCTGTTGTCTCCATTGTTACCCTCTGAAAGGTATGCATGTTCAGATACCTGAAAAACTTCTCAAAGTGCTTTTGTATTTTGTTGGTACCCATTTAAGCCTGCCTCTTTTGGTCACTGTTTGTTTTGATTGTGCCTTTTCTGAGGTGTGTCCTGAAGTGCTACTGAAGTAGCAATCATGCCAAAAGAGAAAAGCCATGTCCCATCAATCTGCCAAAGTTTCTCTTCTTCTCTTGCAACCGACAACCACATTAAGGTACCATGCCAACATCTTTACAACACTGACTTGAAAATCTGAAATAAATGTAACAGGAAGATTAGCTTTTATTAATAACTTTATCAATGCTTATAAGATTTCAACACTGTAAAAAAATGTGTGGGTACTTATTAAAATGTCACTTAATTATTTAATCATTCTACATGACAGCAGAATAGGCTATAATTTTGAGAAACCTTTTTGTAAGTGCTTTGTCCCTGAAATCCCCTGTTAAAAAGAGAGTGGGGGGCAGAAAGCAAGATGTTATTGGTCAGTGACAGCAAACTGAGCAGCAGTGAACCGATATTTTTCAAGCAATAAAGTTTCATACTGTGATGAGCTTTTGTTGACAAAACAGGTTTCAAAGGTTCATGTGACTGCTCTGGAGCTCAGTGGCATGCACACAGTGCATATGTAACAGGTCAAAGCCGTCTTCACTGAGGGGCCACTTATTATTGTTACACTGAAGCTTTTTGTCATTTGCCAATGCTAGTTAGTCAAAAGCCATTTTATCAAAGAACAAAGACTCATACAAATAATGTGATAAATTCACTTTTTGAAGTCATGTCTTTTTCTGCTGAGAGTATGCTTACATATGCTTACAATATCATCAGTCACATGTGACTGTCATGAAGTTGTTAATATGGTAGGATTCAAGTGCAATCATTAAATGTTATACAACTGAAGACGTGTGCTGTGGTGCTTGCATTAATTAAAGTAATCCCTAGATAAGTAGGAAGGGGTTCTAATCTCACTACAGTTCGTGTGTGTGTGCATGTGTGCGTGTGTGTGTGTGTGTGTGTGTGTGTGTGTGTGTGTGAGTGTGCGTTTGTGCATGCATGCATGCATATGTGTGTGTGTGTGTGTGTGTGTGTGTGTGTGTGTGTGTGTGTGTGTGTGTGTGTGTGTGTGTGTGTGTGTGTGTGTAGTCAGAATAGTCTGTGACCTACCAACTTCACTTAGGTCTCATTGAGAAAAATGTTTCATCTGTACCTGCCCACCCATTGAGGCCATAAGGTTAGACAGACTTCACAAAAAAGGAGACTGTATAGCACTTATATTCCTTAATACTGACAAGATAACCTCATACTCTAACACAGTTCCACAATTCTCCAATACAGAAATCCCCATTTCTTTTTTTTAAACTAAACAACTCAAAAAGAATAGGTATCATAGTACCATATATAGCCCAGCAATAATGTAACTATCCAAGAAGAGATCCTTGCCTGGATCTCTAACGCAATCAAAAATTAGACCATCATTTTGGGAGACATCAAAATGAATTGGCTAAATTTCTGTTCTAATTTCCCCTACCGCTTGCATTTCATTTCAATGCATTCGACTCATTACAACTCCAACAAGGTACAGCAAAAGTAACAGTGAAGGCTGCATCCTAGACTGGATATTGTTCACTGACTCAAGTAAGATCTCCACAGCAGGTACTTTGCCAAATGCACTCACTGACCATCTTCCTGCCTTAATTCATAGAACTGTCCACACTATACAAAAAGAACATCACTGCAACAAATACAGAATCTGGCCAACTTCAAACCAGTCATTTATCAATATATTAAAAATACTTAAACTGAAATATCCTCAAAACTCTACCACTAGATGAGGCAGTGAATTATTTTACTACAACATTCCTACAAACACTAAACAGTTTTGTACCTGTTTGGATAAAAATAATTAAAAATAATTAAAATCAACCATCCTCTATGGTTAACCATGTAGTGGTGCAGCAGTTTACATTGTCACCTCACAGCAAGAGGTTCTCCGGTTCGATTCTTGGCTGGGGTGCCTTCTGTGTGGAGTCTGCATGTCCTCCTTGCATTTGTGTGGGTTTTCTTTGGGTGCTCTGGTTTCCTCCCATGTTACAAAGACATGCATCTGGAGAGTTTCTCCCAAGGCCTCTTCTGAAAATTGCCTCGTTCCAAGTCAGATTTTCCCAGTAAAGAAATGTTAAATAAAAATAAGTAATTAATAAGTAATTAATAATTAAAGAACTAATGCTAGCTAGAGATAAAATATTGAAACAATGACTAAAAAAATAAAGACCCTTCAGATCTGATAAATTTAAAAAAACTCCTCAACCAGGTTAAAAATCAAGAAACCAAAGATAAAAAGATTACTACTTAAATGTTCAAGCCAATCACAAGAAAAACGCTAGAAAATTCTGAACATCACTTAACTCACTCCTAAACCCTGACACCCAAAACAATCCAAGTCCACACCCTGATAAAACTCCTGCACAAATAGCTTGTCTCTTTAACTCTCATTTTATCAACAGTATATCAACTGTTACTGCTAACTTTCCCCAACCTCACAACGATTCAACCTCAAATACTTCTAATCCTATTGTGTCATTAAGTCAATCCTCTCCCACTCACACTCATTCTACTGCAACCTCCCACCATTCCTGTGAAACAGCTACCCTACCAACACCCTCTTTCACTTTCAAACCAGTGACAACTAATACCATAAAATGGTTACTTCTCAAACTCAGACCTATCTCCATTGCAGCCAATAATCTACCCACAGAATATTTAAAATTAGCAGCTGAAGCAATCGCCTCTCCCATTATCAAACTCATTAACAGATCCATCTTCGAGTCCTATGTTCCAGTACTCTGGAAAAGGCATACATTTTACCTCTTCATAAAGGTGGCAGCTCTATTGATATCTTCATCTTTCATCCCATAGCCATTCTATCTCCTATCTCGATGCTCCTTAGAAGGTGTATTCACATACAACTTCTAAACTTTCTCCTTAATAGCCAAATTATATCTCTTACACAGCATAGTTTCAGACCAGGTCACAGCACTATGACTGTCTTGATATCTTTCTTGGACACTGTAAATAAAGATTGGGACTCAGGGAAACTCATCTCTTCCCTATTCTTAGACCTATCAAAAGTTTTTGATACAGTCTCACATCCATTACTCCTACAACAACTCTCTAACATTGCTGTATGCTCCTCCACTATTAACTGGTTCTCAAGTCACCTATCAGATAGACAACAGGCAGTTAAATGGCAAAACTACCTCTCCCATTATCTTCATAACCCCACAGGTGTCCCTCAAGGCTCCATACTAGGTCCCCTCCTATTTAACATCTTTATTAACAACCTTCATTCTTCATCCAGTCAGGTCTCTCTCATTCAATATGCAGATGATTCTATGGTTCTTTGTTCCGCTGATTCCATATCCCTTTCACAACAAATCACTCAGCAGACCCTTTCCTCTAATGAAACCCAGTTATGCAATCAAAGTTGTTACTCACATCAAATTACATGGAGTAATAATAGTTGAGCATTTAAAATTCAGCTTGCACATTCAACACAGTATTAGCAAGGCACATCAGTAACTAGGCACCCTCTATCAACACAAACATTTTCTTAACTCTTCCAGTACACAAAACCTTGCGATCACTTATTTACTCCCCTCTCTCATCTATGGTGTCCCACTACTCACTAACCTTCAGTCCTCTCTAAAAACTAAGCTTGCAATATATTACAACAAAATTGACAAGTTTGCTACCAATGCTAAATATTCCACTCACCACTGTACATCCCTACTCTACCTTAACTGGCTTGAGCTCCCTCACTACCTCAATTACCTGCAATTCACAACTACACATAAAATAATCCATAAACCTTTTCTCTGTCCTACCCTTAGTTCATTACTTAGACACTATCTACCCAAAAGATCTCGCAGATCTGAAAATCACAAACTTCTGCTGGTCCACAAACTCAAACTACCTGACGGTGAGCCTCTGTACTCCTATACATTAGCTAGAGCTTGGAATACCCTTCCATTAACAATTAGAACTATCCAATCCTTAGCGTCCTTCAAAATCTCTTTACATACACACCTCTTCTCCTCCTGGAACTGCACTTGCTCCATATCCCTGGCCCTTAAATCCTAACATCATCTCCCACTCCACTTATACATCCTACTGTTTCATCTCAATTAACTATTATCTCATAAAAGACATTGTTATAACAATGGCTCTTCTTTGGCAGTAGTTCATATAATCCTCAGCTTCTTATTACCTTTCGTATCCATGCTGTAACTTAAGTCTGTAATAACTGTAACAATTTGACATTTGGTCTCTATTTGTTGAATATTTGCTTTTGTGAATATTTACTTTATGTAATTGCTAATTTCTTTATGTACTTGTTTATTGTGGAGCTTTTTTCCGGGGCATCCACTGAAAATGGGCTCATAGTAGCCGAGTGGACTATCCTGGTAATCAAATGCCAATGAATAATAATAAATAAATAAGTCAAATTACATGCTCTCATCACAATGTTTTAATGGATTAATGTGTATGATGAATTAAGTCAAATTGCATGCTCACATCACAAAGCTCTAATTAACATACTAGAAGATTAATAAGCATGATGAATTAATAATATTTACTACATGGTACGTACTGAGTTATGATGTACTTCATGTGTATAACAGCTAATGAATGTAGTTATTTGTACAATTACTTAATGAAACAGTGAGCCAAAAAAGATTAATCTTTTTTACATCAAATCTGGGAAAAAACAGCATTTTATGCAGGGGGGACAAGCTCCCCTGCACCCATCCACACCTCCTGCTAATTATATAGACCAACTCAAATGATTAGCAGAGAAAAAAAACAGCCACAGTTGTACATTTGGTTTCCTATAGGCAACAAAAGTCAGTTGTTTATTTTAGCACACACATGCATGCAGTTGCACTGCATTCTACATTTGCAACCAGCCAACTGCTCCGATATTTTTATTACTGTACCACTAAAATTCACTTGCTATGGGTGGTATGGTTATTTACAGCAGTAACTGTTATTTACACCAGTAACTATTATTTAGAGGTAGGGTTCACAGTTAAAGAAACATTACACATTTTAAGGTAGACTGCATTACTTAAGAAGCAGCACAAATTTATATCACACTGAAAACAAACTGAATGTTGCCAAATGGTACATTTGGCTGAGTGCAAATTAAACTATGGGAGTGGTGGGCTGAAGTAGGTGTTTGGGTTTGACATCACTGCTGAGGGATCAATAA